>NW_006399957.1:4996005-5096583 GCF_000299155.1 Elephantulus edwardii | reverse complement strand
GGGCAGGGAGAAAATTGCGGCAATGAATGAGTGGAAATCCAAAACCTCTGTAAAAAAAAAGTCAGTTTGGGAAAGGGGAAAGGAGGGCGACGGGGTAAAATGTGCAACGATGAATGAATGAAAACCTAACTTTTCTGTAAATTTGGTTAAAGTCACAATTTAAAAAGTCTTTTTTTTTTTAAAAAAAAAAAAAGGCAACCTGGAAGCACAATGGTTAAGTGTCCCGCTGTCAATCCAAAGGTCAGTGATTTGGAGCCCAGGTGCCCCACATTAGAGAGCCTAGGCGGTCCTCCCAGAGAGAGTACAACCTGGGCACTCTCGGATGCTGTCCTCCTCTGGCCTGCGGGTCACTCTGAGTGGGGTGACTCCTCTGCAGGCAGCTTTCAGTGTCAGGATGGCTGTGAGCGGCCTTATGAACTCTGCGCACAGCCTGGCCCGGCTGCTCAGTTTACAGCACACAGTCTGCTCTCCAAGGGCCAGGCGTGCGACTTCTCAGGATCTTGCAAGCCGTCACTTGCAGCCTGTGAAACATACAGCATCTGCTCTTCTGCACTTTACTGCAGGGTAATTGGATTCCATTTCCTGCTCTGAGTACATTACTCTTTTGCTATTTAACGTAAAGAAAGTCAATTATAAAGAAGCAGAAGCAGCTGGATTCAATGACGGTATGTCTGTCTGGAAATACGTTTAACTTTTAATTAAAGTATTTTTTTTTTTATCTTTCCTGAGTGCAGCAAGTATCCAGACCTGATGTGGGATTTCCCCATCATTTAGGGAAGATTTGTAATTTACTGCAAGTCCCACGGTTGTCATTTAGGAAGCGGTGAACACAGTTCAAGTGACAGTGAGTGTCCACGTGGCTCCTGTTGATGATATAGGCCTTTGTCCCAGGCTCCTGAAGGACTCCGAGGCAGCTTATTAACAGCACCGAGCTGGCTTCATCTCATGTGCACTAGATGTGATTCAGGAAAATACAGACCAGCCCTGAGGACAAGAAACTGCTCATCATTTACCTATATCCCAGTCAAGAGTGTTCCTTAGGGACCCACGGGTGTTTCAATTGTTTTAGTAACTTATCAGAGTATTTTGTTTGTTTGTTTGAAACAACAGCCTTGTTAACGTTTCATGTATTATTTAAAATGTGTAAGTATTGATGTGTACAACAGGCACGTGTTGCTATAACTCTATTCAGTTGATTCTGACTCACTGAGAGCCCACAGGACAAGAAGACCTGGTCCTGGCAGGTCGTACTTTGTGGGGAACACTGCCGGGTCTTTTCTTCATGAGGCAGCTGGTGCGTTACAAACTCAAAACTTCCGGTTAGTACATAAAAAGATACAGGATTGTTGTGCAAAAAGTTACAGGTAGCACTGCTCACCCTTCAACAGATAGATATTTACTGAGTGTTAATTATGTCCCAAGGGGACTCAGTGGGGTGGTTCTCAGTGAGTTGCAATACTAACTTCAAAGTCCAAACGTCTTCAGGGATTTGAATCCACCATCAACTCTGTGGGAGAAATATGGGGAGTCTTCTCTGATTGAAGGTTCCCATGAGTCAGAACCAATTCATCAGGAGGGACTTGAGTGAGCCATGTCCCGAGTACTACTGTGCAATTGTGAAGGACACAGAGATGGCCTTTGACCTTCTGGGCATTTTAATCAAACTAGGAAGACAGGCATGGGGCAAGTCATGCAATAACACAGGGGCTGCCAAGATAGTCCAGCAATCTCCCTGCCATCAGGTCAACAAAAATCACCCTTTTCCTCTGACAAATAAAAATAAGTAGCCAGCCCTTTACATGTAGTACAGAGAAAATGTATGGACATGATCATTGCCAAATAAGTCAAAGATGAGACGGCAGATAAAATAATAAAGCGGCATAAGATAGGAGAATGATGGAGAATCAGGTCTCACAAAATAGCAATGGACTAGATGCCTACAGAAATGATCTCATGTGAATGATATTAAAACGCATACATTTTTAAACGCTATGTTGGATTAAGAGTACTGGATATACCATGGACTGCTAGGAGAACAAACAGGTTCTTCCTGGAGAGGGTGAAACCAGGCTGTTCCTTGGAGGCAAGGATTTTGAAACTTTGTCTGACATACTTTGGACATGTTGCAAGGGAGGACCAGTCCTTGGAGAGGGATGTCATGCTTGGGAGGGTGGAGGGACAGCGCAGGAGAGGAGGACCCTGGATGAGATGAGTTGATTCAGTGACTGGGGTAATTGGGGTAGGTGTGTCAGGGACAATAAATCTGGCTCAGGATAGAGCAGGGTTCAGAGCTGTTGTACAGAGCGTTGCTATCAGTTGCTAGCAACTCAATGGCATATAACAACAACAACAACATGATTCTTTAAATGAGGGCATAGAGACAAACGGTAAAGGTGTCAAAATGGGTGTGAGTTCAATTTGAGTAGAAATTCGAGAGTGGCCATATAAAAGCAATTAAGATTCAAGCAACATTTGAGAAAATAAACTGACATATTCCAGTAAATTCGATTTCATTCTACCAGACACAAAAAAGTAAAATAAACACACAGAGGAATGCACAGACCCTCTAACTCTTAACAACTAAAGATCTTAATTTAAAATATATCTTTTTTTCTGTGGAATGTCTATATATTTACCGTCTCTCATCTCATAAAAAAACCACACATTAAAATTTAGACTGACAGTGGAGGATTTTTATAGTCTGTTTATTGTATTCATAACAATACATTTACAAATTAACAATAAAAATGTGACAAATGTTTTTAAAAATGTACTAGATTACTCATTGAAACCTTCTTACAGTTCACTAAACTAGCAACTGGAACCGAGTCTGAATAAGCTAAGGCATATTCATGCCATATGAAACAAAGAGCTATAGAAAAGAATAAGTAAGATCAATATTAGTTTGAAAGCATTGCTACGACTTAGTTTTGAGTTAAACAGCAAAATGCAAACATATACATGATTTTATAACGCTTAATAGATATGTACGCATGTGTGTACACATGGAATGAAAGAAAAGGGAGTGTGGGGGCAGGGATAGAGAGTGGACACAAATGAGTTAACGGCGATCCAATGGGGTAGGTAGACATGCTCCACAGGGTCTCAGAGGCTGCAGTGGCTGGAGGTTCAAACCACCAACCTTTAGCCTAAGAGTGAGAGTTTCCACAGCTCTGGTGATGCCTGATGTGCACCAAGCTCCACAGAAGGCAGTGAAAACCCATCAGAAGAGAACACAGATCCAATCACAACTCTGAGTTGAAAAGAGCAACACAAAACCTGGTAGGACAGCAAATACAAAGATGAAGGAACGTCTCAGAGAACACAAGGGAATGAAGGACTTTTTAAACATAAAATGAACAGAGCTAGGTTTCTGAGGTTATTAAAAAATTTAGTTATTTAATTAGCAAATAAAAAATTAACTTTGTTGTTGTTATGTGTCATCGAGTTGCCTGCGACTCAGAGCTCTCCTACGTGCAGCAGCTCTGAAGCCCCCTGTCCTGTGCCAGTCTCACTGACTCTGACACACCAACCCCATAGCCCTAGTTATTGTATCAATCCATCTCATCTGGGGTCTTCCTCTCCTGCGCTGTCCCTCCACCCTTCTAAACACGATGTCCTACTCCAAGGAATGGTTGCTCCTGGCCATGTGCCCAAGGAGAAAGTTGGTTTCACCCTCTTCAAGACAGACCTATTTGTTCTCTTGGCAGTCCATGGTATGTTCAAGACTCTTCTCCAGCACTACAACTCGAAGGCATCAATTCTTCTTCTATCATCATTAGTCATTGTCCACCTCTCTGACTCACAGCAAGTAATTGCAAAAACTATGGCCTATCTCTAGAATGACATAAACAATAACAAGAAAACTTTAGGGAAGAGGATTTGAAAATGTTACAGATAAGTTGTAAGCAAATGGAGCAGGAAAGGAAGAAACTAAGACAAATTGACAGTGGGCCTGAGTTGAATTCAGCAAAGACACTTTGGGGTTGGTAGAGGCTAAATTTGTCTAGTTGGGACTTTATGAGAAATTTTAAATACTAGACTCAAGCATTACAATAAGTACTATTTTTAAGTTTATTATGTTTAATTTGTTTTATTTGTGTATAAAGGATGCTCATCTAGATAACATAATTATAAAAACAAAAGGAGGGAAATATGGGAAGCCAATACTAAATATTTGTAATAAACTGAATATTATTTAATTATAAAAACTAAAAGAGAGGAACATCCTCAAAGGAAAAAAAAAAACAAAGAATGAGTACTATTCTTAAGCTTTAGATCTCTATTGTGCTGGTTCTTTTTTTTTTTTTAAGAGTTACTACAAAATAAGAGCTTATTTATAGGGTGTTTTTTCTGGTTATTGTGGGTAGGTTAGTTTGAAGAAACAAAGTTTATAGATAGTGAAAAAGGATTCAGTATTCCTGGCAAGAAGTTCAGAGGGGTTCAATTCATAATGTATTTACGGACATTATAAATATCCATATACGATAATAAGTTAGAAGAAGAAGATCTAAGATGATTCCAAGATTATTGCTAAGCACATAGTAACAATAAAAGCAAAAAATACATGCTTATAAAAACGTTTTCTTTTCTTTTCCATGAGGTTCTTGATAACTGTGTGTTGATATATTATCCTTTGCACAAAAAATTCTCCCTTTCCCTTAAAACCTGTGAAAAATCAATAAGTCTGTATCTGCTGGTTAATAAATTGTTTATATGGGCAACACAAGTCAGTATATGAGCAAGACAAATAGACGGATGGATGGATAGATAGATAGACAGACAGACCTACAGACATAAAGATAGAAGACAGATAGCTGTTGTAGTTAAGTGCAATAGAGTACAACTATGAGTCCAACTCATAGCAAACCCATGAACAGATCTGAAGACTGTCCTTTCCTGTGCCGTCCTTACCGTCTGACACACTGAAGTCCATTGCTGCAGCCACTGTGTCAATCTGCCTGGTTGAGGTTCTTCCTCCTCTTTGCTATAGACAGCTGACTTAATAAAAATCTCAAAACCCATTGTTACCGAGTGAGAACCAATTCCGAGCTGACCCTCCAGTGGCTTTTCAGAGGCTGTAAATTGTACAGGACGAGATGTGCATCTTCCTTCTGGGGAACAGTTGGTGGATTTGAACCCACTTCTCTTTGGGTGGTAGATCAACTCTTTATCTACTAGTCCATCAGAGCTCCCTTATGATATTGTTGGTGTGTGCCAAAAAGTAGGAACTGACTCATAGCTGACCCTCCTGAGGGTTTTTTAGAGGCAGTTAATCATATGGGAGGAGATTGCCTATACTTTTCCAATGGAGAAGCTGGTGGTATCGAACCTGGTGGCATAGTGCCTTCAGGATCGCAGTGCAGCTTCTTGCCACTAGGCCACCAGAGCTCTCTTGTGATATAATAGACAGATGAAATTGTAGAATACCACTATCTCAGAAGATACATTTCTTTCAATGTTATATATATTATGTGTCAAATCTTCTATTACATTTATATTCATGTTAAAAATACTCTTCAGACATCTTTCATAGATAGGTAAAAATATATCTGCATATACACAATATTCCATTTAAAATAAAAAAAATATATAACTTCCTCTTGCCATATCGCATCATGGTCTTTGTACACAACAACCTTGATATTATCTTCTCTATATTTTTCATCTCTCAAAGGAAGTTCCTGACTAATCTTTGTATCGTACTTCAACACATAGAAGTATTTTGTTATCAATGCTAAACCTACAAACACCAGGTGCTCAATAAACAGTTGATAAATATTAGGCACAAATCTTTTCCATCCACAATGAAGTAGTTTGACACTTCAAAAGATTATAATAACCTCATGAGAGAGTTTGCATCTGATGGAGTGAAATCTACAGGCTTTTGGTATTTCATGAGCCTCTGAGGAGATGGCGTGCCAGCAGGAAGCATTCTACAGTCTCTGCTTCTCAAAAGTACTTGTTAGCCTGTGTCATCTTTCTGCAGACACCGCTATCTATTTCCTCAGTAAAACTATACCTCTCACCTCTGACAGAGTAATGGAATCCCTTCTTTTAAGAGAGGATTAAGGTTTTATGGCCTTGCAATCCCATAGCTTCACTAGGCTACTTATTTCCAGTTTAAATCCCCAACCCTGCTGACTTTGATCAGCAACATTCTCAAGCTTGATGAAGCCTCTATTAAAAGAACTGTTTTGCTTTACCAAGAATTTAAGAATGCTTGATGTCAACATTTTCAAGGGCACCAAAAGATACTGTGACCGAAAGTTATTATTTGGGTTCATCATCCTAATACCAAATCAAACCCAACCCACAGCTGTTGAGCAAATCCACAGTGATGCTGAAGGATAGAATAGAAGCGCTCCACAGATAATTTTGTTCTCAAGTCTGTGAACAGTTATGGAAACAGGCTTCTTCATCTTTCTTCTGCAGAGCCACTGGTATGTTTGAACTTCCAATGGCTGGGTTAGCATTTAACCACTGTGCCACCTCACTCACTCACTCTGTTGTTCAGTTGAAATCAATTCATAACTGATCCTTCAGTGGTTTCTCCTGACTGTAAGTCAAACAGGAGGAGGTTGCCCAACTTTGCCCCATGAAGCGAGCCTTTCGTGTTTTGCCACCAGGGATTCTTAACACAAAGCAAGGCTATAAAAATACATGCCTTCATTTTTAGGAAACAAATCATTTACATTTGTACATGTCAAATAGAGAAGACTCTCATTTCAATAATGCTGTTACCTTAAAAAATTGTACAGCAATGGTCATAGCAGCATTACTCACCATTGTAAGAACAACAGACTGCCCAAATGTCCAGCCACAATATAATGAATCGAGAAATTATGATTTATTCATTCACACATGGAATATTACACAGCACACAGAAGCAACGATTTTTTTTTTAATTACTACTTTTTCATTATCTAACTTGGCGGGGAGAAGGGGGTTGTAGAGCATTATGCTAAGTGAACTAACTCAGTCTTATAAGGATAAATATTGTATAAGACCATTTCTGTAGAATGACTATGAGGATCTAAGGGACAAGGATAGGGAGGTTGGAAACAGGGCTGAGGGTGGGTGGGGTGGGCAGGCGATAATTATAGGGTAACATGGCACAAGCTGATCGGTGGAGGGAGGTGGAAGGGAGGGGTGCAGGAAATGGGATCCAGTGTGAAAAACAATGTATATGAGCTTTGTAAATAAATTAGTGTAAAAGAAAATTTTAAAAAAGTTTTAAAAACATTTTCATTTAGAATCACTAGTCTGAGTTCTCCATGAAGCTCAACAAGGTTTTGGGCTTTTTTTTAAAATTTTTTATTATTAATAATATTAATGAAAATTCATAGAGATTTTGGATTTCCATTCATTGATTGTTTTCTTTTCTAGACTGGTTCCTTCCACAAGGCAGCTGCTCTGAGCCTCCTCAGCTTCCTTCCGACTCCCTGACGCATGCCATCAGTTCACTTTCAAATGACCTTGATTCTCATCTCCCTGAGAAAAACCCTTTACCCGTGAGCTCCCTCACTTGTCTTCGCTGCAACAGAACAAGTCCTTCATTCTTAACCTGTTGAATCATAGGCCACGTTGAGACATTAATAAAAACCTCTCCGAGAAGATTGTCCACACCATGCCAGTCTGTGAACTCAAGGCCAGCTGCTCTAAGAATTGCTTCCCCTGCCTCTCCTCTGTGCTCTCTCAAAGAACGAATAGCTGCAAATGCTAGAGCCCAGTTCTCACACTGGAATACATGCCTCTTCTGGGCGGGTCACCACCGTGATGCTGAAGCTTCTGCCGTTTTAGAATTGCTCTCACTCCCTCTTACCATTAATCCAGCCCTGCTTTCTACTCTCGACCACACAGTGCCGCATTTTACCATATAAAGCAAGCCTACACCACAGAGCCGTCCTTTCCCTTCACTCAAACACCCCATCAATGACCAGATCCCGTGGCACAGGATCCAGCAAAGTGGTCCTTTTCAGCCCTCTGCTGCTCCTCTCCCCAGGCTCTCACCGTTCCTCAAAGCACCGTGGTTGTGGTTCTGATTGTTGGATGCCGTGAATTCTGACTCATAGCAACCATACCCAAGAGAGTAGAGAGGAAGAGAAGACTTCAAAGGACAGCTCGAGAAGACAAAACATTATAATAGAATGCACAAAGAGCTGGAGTTGGAAAATAAAAAGGGAAGAACTTGCTCAGTGAGTTGATTATGTATCAGTAATTTCTTTTTATTGTGTAGTGTTATTTTCATTACAAATTTATCACATTAAGGACAACTTACTCTCTTATTTATCTATATGGGAATTGTGTGGGGTTTTTCCCAAGGTTTTGAATGTTATTAAAACAGCTATAGTGAGCTTTCTGGTACAAACTCTGAAAAACACTGTAATAGTCACCAACAACCTCATGGACAAGGTCATTGTCAGTTCACACAACATAATCTACACGATTCTCAGAGTAATAATGCAAGGGAGATTTCATTAAAATGATAATTAGGTGTTTTTAAGTAAAAGGAACTGGACAGGGAACTCCATGGGGTAGGGAGATAAGAAACAAAGATCTACTAGCAAGTAAGTAATCCATGAGAAATTTTTCAGGGACATCCTAGGTAGCAAAATTGTGACCAGACTGTGGTATTAAAAGCCTTCCTGCCAGATTACAGAAATGGAAAGCTATCTTGGCCACTTTAATAGGAAGCATGCCTAAGAGAAAGGCAGCATGCAGGAGAAAGCAGGAGGTCTGTGAAGAGAAGGAAGACTTTCAAAGAGATGGACTGACACAGGGCTGTGACAATGTGATCAGCCCAGTGACAATTGTGAAGGTGGTACAGGACCAGGGTCCATTTCCTTCTGTTATATATAAAGGCTCTGTGGGTGAAGAATGATTTGAAGGTCCCCAATAATAATAACATTCCCATGGCTCGGGAAGGTGGAGAAATAGCAAAAGAGAGGAAAACTTTCAACCAGGTGGATTGACACTGTTACGGCAGCAACAGGCTCAAGTGTGTCAGAGATGGTGAGGATGGCACAGGATAGGTTCACAGAGTTGGTGTGAGTCACACTCGAGTTGGCAGCACCTAACAACATCTCTGACACATTTGCACCCACGGCCGCAGTCACTGTGTCAATTCATCTCCTTAAGGGTCTTTCGCTCTTTCCCTGACCTTCCACCTTTCCTAGTGTGATGTTCCTTTCCAAGTAATAGTGTCTCCTGGCAACGTGAGGATGGCACAGGATGGGACACGTTTCAGATCTAGTGTGGACTGGGCCACTTTGAGTTGTACTGGACTCAAAGGCAACTGACAACAAGAACAACAGCAACAAAGTGATGGGACCATCAGGTGGGGCAGGCAGGGAGGACTGAAAACCAGCAGGACTCCCAGCGTGTGCACAGGTGGTTCCTTAACATAATGAAATTTTTTTGGATTTTTTTTCTCCCATTATGATCCATTTGTTGCGTACATCAAGTCTAAAGAGTCCAAATGTATCCTCTGACGAGACAAAGTCTTTCCATCTGGACCCATGAGCTGACAACTGAACCTGAAATGGATGGAGTATCAGGAGCTGAGGAAGTCCTATCTTCTGGAGGCCTGGGAACGAGAGAAATACGAAGGAGAGTTTTCTCTGCAATCACATTGCAGATTGAGCACGGCCACTTACAAATCCACCCGGAGTCAGTAGAGAACATGGTGCTATTATCTGTGGCTTTCTTAGGATGCCACAGATTAGAGACCCATTTTTTCTCTCAGTCTTTAAATCCTCTTTTAAAATACAAGTAAGAATAATAGCCTGGCTGCATTTGCATTGATTTGGACTCAAAGCACCCCTGCAGGACCCCATGGTCCTGTCTGATGGTCTTCCAGGGCTGTGGTCTTTCTGGGAGCAGACTGGCATGCCTCTCTCCCCAGGTGTGACTGACAGGTAGGCAAGAACACTGGGCATCTCAGGCTAGCATGGCAGTGCCCAACTCATCATGCTGCCAGGACTCCCACGGGAGGGACAGGCAGCTTACACAAATTATCGTTATGATGTCTGATATAACTCTGATTCAGTGACTGGTCAAAGACAATAAGCCTGGCACAGGATACAGCAGGGTTTGGAGCTGTTGTACATAGGGTCACTATAAATTGCAAGCAACTCAATGGCACATAAAGACAACAATAATAAATCCCAATATTAGTGTTCTATAGAGTTCTAAGATAAATAGAAAAAATTATCCTATTAATATCCATAGTAATAAATTAATGTCTTTCATTTTAAATTAATTTTTTAAGTTAAACCTCCACATTGCTCCCATCACCAGCTTCCTGTTGAACAGAAGTGAGATCAACCACTTCCCACTGGGTGTCAGCTGCTTTGGCATTTTGTTCAAAAAATATTCTTTTCTGTTCTCAGAATTTCCAAGTCCTAAACAACTCAAACTAAGTGGGAGCATATAGTCATTATAGGGGCCTGTGGTAGCCTAGCGGCAAGACACTGCACTGCAATCCAGAAAGCATGTGGTTAGAATCCCCCAGCTCTTTTAAGGAGGAAAGATGGACAATCTTCTCCTGCACAACTAACAGCCTCTGACAGCCCACAGAGGGTCAGCTGCTGGTAGGTTCCGGCTCTACAGTACACAACAACACAGACATTATACTTCTCTTCTGTGTCATTGGATTTTAGCCCTGACTAAAGTTAAGCAGTGTTGGGCATCATTAAGTCAGAATTGACCCATAGCTGACCCTCCAGAGCGTTTTCAGAGGCAGCTGACCACCCGGGAGGAAACTGCCTGTCTTTCTCGCATGGAACAACTGGTGGATTTGAACTGCAGTCCTTGAAAGAGCTTCTCTTGAAAGGAAGAATGGTGAAGCTTTGTCTCTCATACTTTGGACATGTTGCTAGGAGAAGCTATTCCTTGGGAAAGGATACACTTGGAAAGATCAGCAGAAGAGAGGAAGTTCCCCCAAAAATATGAGGTAGATTGGCACAGTTGATTGTAGCAATGGGCTCAAGTATATCAGAGATGATGAGATGGCACAGGCCAGGCCCAGATGATATTCTTCATGAAGTGCTATGCTAATCTTTTTAACAGAGATAAAAAGAAATAGCATAGCATGACTAAGATAATACCTGAGAGGGTGAGTGAGCCCAGTTGGCAAAGTGACTCCATTATTTCAAAAACAGAGGAAGATCACAGGAGTTCTTTGGGTGAAGAAAGAGTAAAGATGGAATTTTCATGTGTGAAATCAACTGCTTCTCAAAAAGCCACGTTGTAGTCGAGCATCCTCAAGTTCATTTGCACAGCACTTGGGTCATTTTTTCTTTCAGAATTTTTCATGATCTTGTCTCTGAGCCATGTTTAAAAATCTAATCAAATTCACAAGTGCTGCTTTGCTTTTTTTTAACGGTAGCCCTTAAGCATGGCATTAACTGAACTAAGATGTGGTATTGGGCTTTTAACCCAACACACAGTGCCCTTGTGATGCAGCTGAATGTCAGCAGTATGAACATTTGCAATTCCCTAGCTGCAGGAACATAATTCAATCACACCAAGTGGTTCTACCAGCTCTCAGAGCAACGTGAAGCTGCAGCCTTCTGCTGATGTCTACAGGGCTCGCATGTGACATGACATATTTAAGAGTTATTCCTAAAGTGCTGAACGAACTGACAGAAAATTATCATCAAAGAACTTCCACCAAAATATGAAGCTCCTTGGCATGTATTCCTTCCACCGTGAATCCAGGTGTCTTGGAGTTAAAATGATACTTAATAATCTTTTAATCCAGTACTTCTCAAGTGCCAATGTGCATCAGCGTTGATTAGGGTAATTGTTAAAATTAGGATCTGGTCCTACTGGGCTGGTGTCCAGGTTTCCATTTGTGACTACTTTGCAGGTATGCAGTTGTCCAGCGCTGGAGACCATACTTTGTAAACCACTTTTCTAAAACATTAAATGTGAAAATAAATAGTGTCAAATATTAATGCTAAATATCCACCCAGGTGATGTAAATTCTAGTGAGCTGGTAGAAATGACTGAAATAGCAGAAAAGGATGAAATAGTATGCTGCCTTTGGCACAGAGAGAGGATAGAGCACATGCAGAGAGGGGAGACTGAAAGAGAACTTCCTTTCCCAGATTGCAGCCTGCCTTTTCATTTGCATCAGAGTGTCTTTCAAAAGCTTTAAACCTAATGAAGCTCAGTTTATCAAATGTTTCTCCTATAATTCCTGTATTCGCTGCTATCTAAAAGTACATTCAACCCAAGGGCATGTGCATTTTCTCATTCTTTCTCCAGCATAAACTTATATACCTTGAGCTCCGATCCATTTGGAGACCATTTTTATGTATGATTTGAAGTAAAGGTAAAAATGTGTTTGTGTCTTTCCCATGTGCATGTACATTTGATCCAGCATCATTTGTAGAAAACCTTTTTCTTTCTCCAGTTAATTGTCTGGGAGCCTCTGTCAGATCAATTGACCCTATCAGCAAAGGTTTCTCCTGAGTCTCTGTTACACACCATTGATTTCTATGTCTATACTCCCCTCATCAACACCCTGTCTTGATTGCTATTGTCTAGAAGGGATCTAACTGCAAGGTTTGTTTTTCCTTGCCAATATTGTTTGGGGTATTCTGAGTTCTCTGTGTTTACAAATTACACAATCAGCTGTTAATTTTTCAAACAAAACAGATGAATGTAAGCTTGCTGGAATTTTCAGTAGAATCTTATAGATTCTGTGCAGGGACTGTGGTGACACAGTAATTCAAGTGTCCAGATGTGAAGGGAAGGTCAGTAGTTCAAGTCTACCAGGCACTGTGGGAACAATATGAAGCAGTTCTGCTCACCCTCCATGACCTCCATGGGTGAACATCATCTGGACCCTGGTGGGTGTGGTGTTATATTTTGTTTGTGTTCATAAAACCTTTATGTCACTTTGAATAAAGCATATATCTCAATGACATGACACTGAATATTACGTCTTATCAAAAAGGGTTGTGATTCCTTTTATATACATATGGGAAAAATGTGTTGCTCTGCTTACGTAAAGGTTGACAGTCTTGGGGGGCTGGTAGCTAGTTCTCCTCAAGTCCTATTAGGCTGTGAAGAGCTGAAATTGACTCAACAGTGGGTGGGGTGGGTTGAGTTTTCATGAATTCCCTTCAAAAATGTTTACCGTGGTCAGTACATAGCTCTTGCATGTTGTTGTTGTCAAGTGCCGTCGAGTTGTAGGCAACCCATAGCGACCCTGTGAACATAAGTCCTCGACACTTGCGTGACTTTCATCCTTTCTCCAGGTTCATAGGGTTTCTGAAGGCAAGTTATTTACGGAAGTAGATTTGGTAAATTTTTCCCTAAATGTTTTGGGGTGTTATTTTTTAAGTATTTTTGTTCTATTTCATTTCACTTTGAAGTTGTTGTTTGGTTTACATGCATCATGCCCTTCTTGTTGACCTTGTCTCCTATCCACTTACGAAATTACATACCAACATCTTGAAAAAAATTCTTAGTATTCTCAAAGCACACAATCAAGCTGTCTACAAATAGAGGCAGATTTGCGTCCCTCTTCCCAATTGCTTATCCTGCTGCCTCTTCCTCTTTCCTCTCAGCTCTGTTTTACTTGCCTCACTGAATTGAAGAGGCTTTTTAGCACAACATTGAAAAGAAGTGGTGAATGTAGGCGTCCTTGCTGCGTTCTTAAAATAGACAAAGCCCTTCTCCAAAATGTATTTGAAGGTCCAATATAAATCTCTCTTACAGAATTTTCCATGTGCATTTTAAAATAATCTGTATTCTACTTTGATTGGGTGAAGTATTTAATAAATATCAGTATGAACGTGTTAGTTGATTATGCTGGTGATCTCTGCTCTATTTTCCCTCATTTCTGATCTGATATTTCCCACATCTCTGGCTGGCTGATTCCCTCATAATTTTCAAGAGACTTCTCAAATAGCACCTTCTCACAGAACTTTTTCTTCAGCAAAACAAAGCCTACACACATAGCCCCCAGACACAGATCTCCAAGTGGCCTCTAATCCTGCCTCACCTCCACTTGACACATTTATTTCTATACTTTTTTGTTCTATTTTTATCACTAGCATGCAAACTGCAATTCAAAGGGCTCTTGTTTATCTTGTTCCCCACTTTAGCTCATGGGCCTGTTATAATAACTTGTTCACTGCGTAGCTCAACGCGTATTTATTGGATGTTGAGCAATGTCAGCCGGAGCTTACATAGAATAAGGACTCACAGAGGCATAGAGCAGTGAATGGTTTCCTCACAGTCTAAGACACCTCAAACCTGTCTAACCTGGACGCACAATATTCCGACGGTCTCAGAGCACGCACACAACTCCAGCTGTGATGTTCTGTGCCTCATGCAGGTGTGGCCTCCCACAGAGGCCTGGGAGGGCCAGCTCGGTGACCTCACGGGACAAACTTTCATCCCTCTCAGCGTAGTGTGAAAGGCCATGCCAGGACTTGTCTTTCTGCATCAACAGAGACAGTAGAGTCAGCAGGAGGCCAGTAGGAGAAGGCACAGTGGGCTTCCTGCCCCATGGAGCTAGAACACCATGCCTTTAGAATGAGACTCACTGGAGGACTTGGGAGTCCAAGGCACCCATCAGGGGAGGTAAGTAAGGGCTTTGTAGTGCTTTCCAAGAAAGAGGGCAGGTCAAGAAACTGAAGCCAGAGAAATGTCCGTGAGACAGTGGGGAAGAGATTGTCTTGACCTAAGACGTAAGTTCCGAGTATCATGAACCTGTTATAACCTGTTACTTCCCTAATACATCCCATAATTGTGACTGTTGATTCTCAGTTTTGTGAGGCTGTAGTCATGGATATTTGAACCCAGCAGAGGAGCAGAGAGCGCAGTGAGAGGAAGGGTGGTGTCAGATTTGGTAAAAAATCAAAACAAACACACAAAAGTCTGACTTCTGCTTCTTATGCTTCAGCGTTGGGCTATTGATGCTGCTGATTTTTCTCCTCTGGTGGCTCAGTCATAAGGAAATGCACTGCCAACCCAAAGGTCGGCTGTTCAAACTCATCAGCTGTTCGGAAACACTTGCCCCCTGTGTCGTTCAGTGCCCTGAGTACCTCCTGGGGAAGGGGCGGTGTGAGCTGCGGGCAGTTTCCAATGCGATACAACAACACACAACAACAACCTGTGAAGTCAGAAGAATCCATCATCCATCCTTAAACCATTTTACGGTTCATTTTAGAGTCAACACGCAGTGAGAGGTAAGAATATTTTTTTTAAATTTTTTTAAAACATAGACCTGACGAGTTTGCACCTTATCACAGAAGAAAGGCAGCATGAGGAATGTTATTCACCAAGTGAGACGTAGGCAGAAAAGGAGACAAGCACTCTGGTGGCGTAGAGTAAGAAAGCGCACTGTAAGTCCAAAAGTACACAGTTCAAATCCATTAGCTGCTCCACGGGAGAACAATGGGCAATCTCTTTCCATGCGAATGAATGCCTCTGAAAACTCACTATGGGTTCTGACTCAGTGGTACATAACAGCTGCCAAGTATTACTAGGTTAGTTTGCTACTTACAGAATCACACCGTTCAAATCCACCAGCTGCTCCTCAGCGGAAAGTTGAGCAGTCTCCTCCTGTGAGATTTACTGCCTCTGAAAACCCACTGCCAGGTCAGCTCTGCACTGGCTCCAACTCAAGGGCACACACCACAACAACTCCTCTCAGAGTTAGAGAAAAAGAGGGAAACCTTCACCAAGACGGACGGACAGTGGCAGCAGGAGTGGGCTCAGAAACAGGAATGGAGGTTGACTCCTGGCCAGCTAGCGTTTCATTCGCTTCTGCATTCCCTTCACTCGGTAGAAGTTATGCTGAATCAGCAGCACCGGGCCATAACAACAGTCAATCAGGAAGTATAAAGAACTGACCGCTCCAGTGCTGGAAGTCAGTCCACGTCAATATGGACTGAGGAAGCGCTTCCCAGGAGAATCTTTTCTCATTGATCTTATCGCACATTAACATGTATTAACATCATGAAAATGAAGTCAAGTGTTCCTACCTAGAGTGTAACTCAACTCCAAGGTGCTTGATTAAAGAGGGAGTTAGAAAAGAGAGAAAGAGCAAGGCCTTGGATGAGATTGGCTGACTTGGAGCAGTAAGAATGCTGCAGGACCCACAGTGGTTTATTCTGTTATTAGGAGGACAGTGGTGAGTCAGAAGCAACTCAAAGGCACCTGACCACATACCACCAAAAACATCTCTTAGAATTCCTACAACTCCTTGGAAATTCCGACCAATTTTATTTCTAGGAAAATCAAGTTAGAATTTGAAATAGCATCTAATGAACCCAAGTTGAGTTTGCTGAAGAATCTTCTCAATCTTACTTTTTAAACTTTTATTCAGGTACTTGCTGCTTATTGATGTTACTGCTTATCTTTACTCAAGTGTTTCGTTCTGACGTCGAGGTCTAACTTTAGGAAAAAGCTCAATCCCTGCTTGAGATGGCTGATCAAAGAGGCAATTAGTGCCAGATTCAAATGCGCTTTGAGTGATAAGCTATCAAAAATGACACAAGAAATTAGCTAAAATTAGTTCAGAGGAAGTATTTTAAACACAAATTGCCCAAAGTCCTATATTTCATTTCAATGAGATGCCTCCGAAGTAATCATTTAAATTCATGCAAGGCCAATGAAAAAACTTGAAATACTAGGAATTCTAGTTGAATGAAGTTCATAAAACCACTCACCTAACCATATATGTGGAATGGAAAAGTGAAACGGCAGAAACTACAGAATAATCATGGAGGTGGAGAAGATGGTGAGCAGGACAGCGCGTGCCCAGGAGACCTCGGAGTTGGCAGTTGTGTTTGATAAACAGAACCGTTCTCAGCAAGTGTGATGATGGCAGTCTCTCCAGATCATAGACCAAAGAAGGTTGTGACCTAAATTTAGCGTATCCCACATATGCTACTCGCTGCTTAAAGGATGTTAGTCCTTCATTATACAATACTATCAGGACCTTGATTATCTTTGTGATAACATGTAACATTGAGCACTAATAATGGGCACTAGGTATACTGTATACATCTGTTTATTTGCACTAATTCTAGATTCTTCCTTTCTGAACAAGAAAGACCAAGGAATTGATGTGTTCGCATCACGCTGTTTGCAAAGAAGGCTGACTGGATAGAGCTTGGCTTGCCAAAATAGCAAACACCTCACTCTTGGGAAAAGTGCAGCCAGCTGTCCCTAGAAGCCTGGATGCTAAGACTTAGTCCCACATCTTTTGGGCATGTTACCAAGAGAAACAGGCCTTTGGAAAAGGACATCAGATTCAGCAAGCTAGAGGGCCAGTCAGGGACAGAAAGCCCTTCAAAAAGATAGATTGACACAGTGACTGCAGCGGGCGGGCGTCCACAGGAGAGCGTGACCTGATGCAGGACGTGGCACATTTACAAATGGCTCTTGTACCATTTTAGTTGTTTAATTCGCAGCGGGACTTCAGAAATTTTGCAAACCTTTCTGTGCATCACCCAAATAATGGACTTGGTCAATAGTTAGAGAGTTTAAATGGAAAATACATGTACAGTGCTACCCACTACTCCAGGACCCAAGAGAATCTCCACTCTTGATCTTCACCAAAATGCTGTGAGTGATTCTCAGAGAAATATTGTTACCACTCACTATTGTTATTGTTACTGTTGTTGTTGGTATGTACAGTCACGTCATAACCAACCCATAGCTGACTCTCCAGCAGGTATTCAGAGGCATTTTAATCACCCAAGAGTTTGCCTATCTTTCTGCCCTGCAGCAGCTGCTTGATTTGAACTGTGTGCCTTTGGGATTGCAATGCAGCTTCTTAACCCTAGACCCCAGCGCTCCCTTCTGTCACTCAGTAATAAGGTCCATCAGCCTGTGCCATGTGAACAGTGAGAACTAATGTGACTATTCACTTGGATCGTGTCTATCTAGCTTCATCAATTACATCAAAAGAACCATCAGAACACAAGATAAAGAAAGAGATAAGGTTCCCTTGGTAACATGCTCAAAGGATGGGGACTAATTCTCAGCATCCTGGCCTCGAAGGAACACCTGGCTGCCCTTTTCCCAAGACTGATTTGTTTGCTTAAGGCAAGCCAAGCTGTATCCAGTTCTATATATTCAGCTATATATAGATAAGGGGAAATAGAAAATTCCTCTGTATCTCTTTTTTTAAAAAATTTGTTTGGAAGCAGGAGTGGCATCCATTTCCTAAACAACATGCCTCCCTCCGGAAACTCTATGAACTTTGATAAATGTCGATAGTTGTAGAGAGGCTTCAGGGGTCACTATGAGTAGTGCTCAACTTGAAGGCAATCAACAACATATATTAATATACAAAACATTCCTGTGATATTTGTCATGTTCTGTCATACAAGTTTTAAAAATGATCCACAAAATGAAATAACAGATTTAATCAATTGCACTTTAAATTTATTTTGCCATCCAGAGGTTTCTAGTATATAATCACACCACCACCACGATCATCATCGTCATCATTATTTCCATGCCAAGGAATTAAAAAAGTGAAATATTTATTTAAACAAAATTAACAAAAGACCTTGAGTCTATTGTGATTGTTGTTGTTGCTATGTGCCATCAAGTCGCCTATGACTCATAGCGACCCTGGTGTAGAACAGCTCAGAAGCCTGCCCTGTCCTGAGACAGTCTCACTGACTCTGACACACCCTACCCTCATTCCACAGTCATGGTGTCAATATCATCCTCTCCTGAGCTGTCCCTCTACCCTTCCGAGCTTGATGTTCTTCTCCAAGGAACTGGTCCCACCTGGTCATGTGCCCAAAGTATGTGAGATGGAGTTTCAACTCCTAGCCTCCAAGGAGAAATGTGGTTTCACCTTCTCCAAGACAGACCTGTTAGTTTTCTTTGCAGTCCAATGAATCTATTACACCTGAATCTTAAAAATCCTCCTAAGAACAGGTTTGAGGCATGAGCACCAATGACTGAAGACAGAGAAGCTGTGGAATGAAATCAAGGATATCAAACATTTAGGGAGCAAAGGTCATTACAAAGGCAGAGAAAAATGTAAAAGCCAAAATGGATATGAGAAGAAAACTAAAAATTCCATTAGAGTATCAAAAAGCCAAAATAAAGAGAAGACATGCTGAAATAAAAAAGCTAAAGAGAAGATTTCAAAGGGCAGAATGAGGAGACAAAGTATTGTAAAGAAACGTGCAAAGAGCAGGAGTCAGAGAACAAAAATAGAGGAACTCTTTCAGTATTTCTCAAGCTGAAAGAATTGAAGGGGAAAAAAATCAAATTCAAGACTTGAGTTGCAATACTGAAAGATGCATGGGCAAAATTGTGAATGGTCCAAGAAGCATTGAAGGAAGATGGAAGGAATACACAGTCACTCTACCAAAAAGAACTGGTTGACACTGAAAAATTTCAGAAAACAATATACAAACAAGAGTCAATGATCTCAAAGGAAGACGTTCAAGCTGCACTGAAGACACTGGCAAAAACTAAGGCCCCGGAAACAGATAGGACAGACAAATTATACACTTCTGTAAGTAGTCTTTAACAATAAAACCTTATTTTTAAAGAGCAAATAATTATAACAAGCAACAATGAATAAAAATAATATTTATAAAAAATTTAGAGTTTTTCTTATATAGATGAGATTATGTAAAAATGTATGTACACCTATTATTGGTAAAAATATGCTTATATTCAAGTAGAATTTCTTTTTTACATTGGAATGTGTTTTACAAAATCCTGAAGAGTTTCAAGAATAGCTAACAAATGATTAGATTAGATTTCTATCTATTTTCATGATAAGGTATAAATCTATTTAATCTTTCCTTTGTCTTCTTGAAGTGAAATCTGTAATAATTCACAAAGTGTTTCCATAACACTGATTTACACTAAGTGGCTTCAGACTCTCTGCTAGAGAACTGTCAACTAAGACTGCTACACTAACATAAAAAGTAGTATACACAGAAAAATACTTCAACTACAGTTGAACTGTAGTTCCCTGAACTGGTAGATCATTTTAATCTCATCATTAGTTTTTTAGAAATATTCACCTGCCAGTCTTCTCCCAAAGTAGAACTTTAAGGACTCTGGAGAAAAGAAATTTATTTTTAATAAGACAGACATATTTGAACTTTTTGTCTATAATTATAAAAGTATCTTAATATTTCTTAACACCTTTTAATGATCAGTGTGTGCATGAGTTATAATTGTGTGTAACTAAAACTGGTCTTCCATACCTCTTTGATGGCAGACTCTGAATTAGTCTTTCATCATGTAGTGAGACTTAACTCTTGTCCTCGGCGTTGGGGTCGCACTATGGCCCAGGTCATGCTCTTGTCCATCATCAATGACGGCTTTCAAAACACTCCAAGAACAGGCAAATACATCTCAAGTCAACTCTGGATCCTACAGGGGATTTGTTAAAATCTGTAGCTAAAATGTTCTTTTGATTATAAATTAAACACTTCAACTAATCTAGCCTTTCTTTTCTGGAATTATCCACAGCACCCAAAAAGAACGAGTTGG
Organism: Elephantulus edwardii; assembly: GCF_000299155.1. NCBI lineage: Eukaryota > Metazoa > Chordata > Mammalia > Macroscelidea > Macroscelididae > Elephantulus > Elephantulus edwardii. The sequence continues at coordinate 5,076,066 of NW_006399957.1, read as the reverse complement.
TCAACAATTTCAGAGAAGAACATTACTCTGCTTGTTAATGGGTTTTGTTTGCTGCTTAGGAAGCTGGGTCTGAAATACATGGCTTGGTGGTAAACTCCAGGGCAGGCAGCTGGACTCCCCGCAATGGCCACACAGGAGGAAGCCAGAAAGTCTCCTCCCGTGTGATTTACAGCCTCAGAAAACCCCAGAAGGGTCCGCTAGGGGTGTGTTCTCAGTGATAGGCAATAACAACAATATAAACTCCACACAGGAGGAGATTGTCTATCTTTCTCTCAAGAAGCCCCTGGTGGATCCAATCTCTCAGAGAAGCACCAGCCTTTGGCCTTCGGTTAGGTGAGGGGCACTTCTGCCTATGGCTGAGGCCAACAGAGCCCTGGAAATTTCATTTTCATTGTTAGGTGCCCGTGAGTGTGCCCAACTCACAGCCACTCTCTCCATCCAACGGGATAATCACTGCCAGATCCTGCATCACCCTCACAGCTGCTCCTGCCCTGCCCATTGGCGTGGTCACCTCAGTCCACTCAATGTGGTGAGGCTCTTCCAATGTGTCTGCTGAACCTCCGCTTCACCAGTCAGGACCTTCTTCCCCAGGAACTCATTCTTCTTGATAACAAGTCTGATCTATGTGAGATAAGATTGCACCAATCCCACTTCTAAGGAACACTCTTCCAGGCTCCTTCCAAGACGCTTCTTTGGACAGTCTGTCGTTAGTCATTATCCTTCACCACCAAACATAGTTCAAAGGATTACCTTAAAATTTTCAGCCTACTTTTTACTCTAGCATAGACATGGAAGATTTATTTAATAAAACATAGTCCTTTACTTCATGTGGATCTAAATGAAATGTTGTTATGGGCCATCGAGTCACTTGTGACTCATAGTAACCCGGAAGTCTGCCCTATCCGGAGCCAATCTCACTGTCTCTGACAAATTATTACCCTAGTCACTGTGCCAAGCCATCTCATCTTGGGTCTTCCTCTCTTGCACCATCCCTCCACCCTTCCAAGCATGATATACTTCTACAAGGACTGGTTATGACCAAAGTATGTGAGACGGAGCCTCGAAATCTTTGCCTTCAAGGAACAGCTTGGTTTCACCCTCTCCAGGACAGACCTTTTAGTTCTTTTGGTGGTCAATGGCATGTTCATACCAAGCCAACTGTCCAGTCATTCCAACTCAGAGTGACCTGCTAATAGGTCTCTCGGGCTGTAACTCAGGTGATAAGACTGTCTGTGTTTCTTCAGTACAACGACTGGTGGATTTCAACCGCCAACTATCAGGTTGTATTCTATTGTGATTGTTTTTTCATACACCAGTCAATACAAACATACTCCTTCCCAGTTGTCTCAAGCCCAGTTTGGCTGACTCCTGCACACACCTCAGCGTAAACATTCGTGCCTGCCAGGGCGTTCTCTCTCCAAGAGGATGGCAGACATCCTGTTTCACACGCACTTTTGTAAACACCTGCACAGCTGACAGAAAGCAAAATCAAAGTGGAATCTTTTCAGTGGAAGCATTCTCGGAAGGGGAGGCTTTTGCTTTTTGCTGATTGTCAGTGAAATCCATACTCTGCTGATAAGGGGTATCTTGGCAGCTCAGCTTGCATCAAAATGAGGATTAAGGGTGGGGTTGTATCGTTTGCCACCTGGCTGTCCTGCATGACTAAATAATGCAGCGTCTTGACCCTCCTCCTCCCTGCACAGGTGCCACCAGCCCACACAAGGCCAGCAGGTCTGCGAGGGTCAGTCACCGGGCCCAGTGCCCTCCAGCCCAGCGGTTCTGATTTCCCCTTAAACCAAAACAAACCTACCAAGTGGCTTGGACTCAAGACAACCTTCCATTGGGCCTCAGAGGCTGAAAATCTTTATGAAAGGACACTGTCCATCAACTTAGCACAGGGCGTCTGCCAGGTTCCAGCCTCAGACACTGTGGATGGCAGCTCATCATGACAAGGGCTTCCTAGAGCATAAAAACCCACAAATTAGGACCTGAGATTAAGACGTGCTCATACTCAGTGAACCTCCCAAACACTGGGGCGATGCACAGCCTCTGCCCTCAAGGTGCAGAACACAATGAAGACGTAAGAGAGTCTAATAGCGAGAGCAGCAGAACGGTGGCGGTGACAGGGACCTGCCGGTACCAGTAATGAGGATGCATCAGGCCCAGGAGGACAGCTTAGCTTCCGTAGCTCCACTTTAATCATCACTGCAAGAAGCAAAAGAACACAAACGAGAAATGTCAGCTGTCCTACTCACCCAGTCCAGCTGCTTTGCAGACCAGACCTAGGGTCTGGAAAACGCCACTGGGTGATTCTAGACTGTTCTGTGGGGTCCCAGTTAGCCAGAAGCTGCTCAATGGCACCGAACAAGAACCATCAGCCTGCTTACCCCATGCACAACACAACACAGTCAGTCTGAATATTCATCATGAAACAAGTGCAACAATAACGTATGAATCACGAACAGAGAGAACGACGGCACAAAGTGAAAAGCCACTGCCAGGAAGGAGAATTGAAAACCCTGAAAAAGCTTTTATTGGGAGCTTTGCCACATCTGTTATGTAAATATGTCCTGTCACTAATCGTTCCCATCTCACAGATTTAAACAACTGAGGCATACAAAAACCAGTGACTTCCCATGACACTACGAAACCACATAGCCAGCATTCAAAGCTGGTGTTGTTGTTTCTGTTGTTGTCATCAAGTCGCTTGAGACTCATAGCGACCCTACGTACGACACCTCTGAACCCTGCTCTATCTTGAGCCAACTTCACTGTCTCCAATACACCTTCCCCCATTACTCCAGTCACTGAGACAGTCCATCTCGTACAGGGTTTTTCTCTCTTGGGCTGTCCCTCCAACCTTCCAAGCTCCAGGGACTGGTCCCTCCTTGTAATATGCTAAAGTATGTCAGAAGGAGCTTCAGAATCCTTTCCTCCAAGGTGCAGCCTGGTTTCATCCTCTCCAGGATGAGCCTGTTTGTTCTCTTAATGGTTCATGGTATTTTCAATACTCTTCTCCAGCACCACAACTCAAAGACACTGATTCTTCTTCTATCATCCTTAGTCATTGTCCAGTTCTTAGAATGCATAACAAGTAATTGTAAAGACCATGGCCTAGATCAGATGTACCTTAGTCTCTGGACTGACATCACTGCTCTTCAGTACTCTGGAGAGGTCCCTGACAGCAGATATTCCCAATGCAATACGTCTTTTGATTTCCTGGCTAACAGTCCCAGAAGTGTTGATCGTGGCGCCAAGCAAGCTGGAGCTATTAACAATCTCAATGTCTTCACTGTCTATCATGATCCGGTCAATTGGCCGAGTGGTGAGAATCTTTGTTTTCTTGATGTTGAGCTTCAATTCTCCATCCTTTCTGTCATCTATGTTCTATCTCAAGCCATTTCTGTAGGAAGCCTAAACCTATAAATTTATCTAAATTTTAGGTTTGCAAAGTGGGAGGCAATTATTGACTCTGAGAAATGTGAGCTTATGTGATCAAGATTTTAAAAAAAAAATCTTCACCTCAGAGACAAAGTAGAAGATAGTCCCACTCCTTTCCCTATGAAATGCCCTCTGCCGTTTTCAAATGCCCCTTCAAAGATGATGTCCTCCTCTGCTCCGCCTGCACAGAACTGTGGTTTCCTTCATAAAAATAAGAGGATGAATCGTGACTATCTGAACCACGAGGATCTCAGTAGAGTGTAAGGTTAAATATTGGGCTTCCAACCAAAATGTGGGTGGGTCAGATCCACCAGCTGCTGTGCCAGGCAAAGATGAGGCAGGCTGCTCCCATCAAGATAGATTCACAGCCTCAGAAACCCAAATGAAGCCTCGTCATGGCTGGAACCAGCCAAAAGGCGATGTGCTTGGATTTGAGGTTTGAGAAGCGCTGGGGTCCTGTGGAACATTGAGCCAAATGTTGAGCTAAGAAGTGAAAGGAAAGTGGTTAATACTCACTGAACACAATGCTGAAGAAGGAGGTGGCAGCCAGCTCCTGGGAAGACCGGAAATCCTTTAAGGGAGTTCTACTCTGCCCTATAAATGTGAACTCTGGTGGCCTAACGGTAAGAAGCTGCATTGTCAACCCAAAAGGACACTGTTCAAATACACCACCAGTGTCATGGGAGAAAGATGAGCAATCTCCTCTTGTTCTATTTACCACTGCTGAAAATCTGCTGGAGGGTCAGCTACCGGTGGTTCCAACTCTATGCTACACAACAACAACAACAAGTCTGTACTATAAACTTTCTATGGGTTGCAAAAGACTTGACAGAAGTGGTCCAGTTTTGGTGTAAGAACTACTATATCAAATTGCAACAACAAATCAAATGATGATGATATTTATAATTATTAGGTTTGATTGAAGTGCAAAAGGCAATAAGCAATTTATTTCAAAAGTGAAAACTACCACCAGCATTTCTCAGGAAGGAAAAAAACTAAGTGTCCTAAGAAAGAATTTCCCTTAAGAAGGAAACCCTTCAATATTTCAGAATGTTCACTGATAAAGTATTACTTTTCAAGATCTAAGTAAGACCACAAAATGTGCCCTTCAAGGAGGAAGATTGTCCTTTGAATTAGGTGAGCTGTTCACACCCCATAAGCGTGCTTCCACTCACCGCTTTTATTGCCAATCATTTCCTGGTAAGGTGCTTGGTGCCCAAAGCCTGCTATCTTGCCTTCTCTATTCTGCAGCTCTTTGCTTTCTGGGATTGAAAATTATCCTTCCAACCATCTGCCAACATGATTCACACTCTAACCTTCCTGGCAGACCCTGACTCACGTTCTGCACAGGATTTGCACAGGGGCCAGCAGCTTTCTACATTCCAAATGAGAACCAGCATCCAAAATGCTACAGCAGAATCATTAGCAGTAGGCATTATTTAACCCCTGGAAGGCAAAATTACTTTCTGATTCAGATATGTTCGTGGAAAATATTTTAAATGAAATAAAAATATTTTTAGCTGTATTATGACCTTTGATATGACTTGTGGAACACCTATAACTTGAGGGTCTCTGACACTGCCCTCAGATCTCTGCACACTTCCCTCTGGCTGGGCGGGCTGGTCTCCTTCCCCGTCTCCGATGGACGCTCTCTCAGGGATCCAGCCAACACATGACATCAATCTTCGTGTTTCAACCACCCTTTTCCACCCATGAAAGCCACAGATCGCCACAGTAAGAACTGAAGTTCAGGTCTACAACAATACAGAGAGTAAAAGCCCTTCAGTGCTATACATATAAAGCTGAAGATGCTAATATTAAAGAAAGTGTTCTTGAAGTGCTACTTCAGGTCCATTGGCTTACCTTGGGTTTGTGATACACTCTGTTCATGGTCCTGTAGCATAAAAATCACCTTGGTTACCTTTAATGAAAATATAATCTCACCCTGATTCTTACATTTCTAACTTAACGTCTTCATTCCAGCAATACTGTTCTGCCTGGACTCCCAAAACTCTGATAGCTAAGTAATAAAAATAGCAGCTGGGCCGTCAAGAGCAGAGAAACTTCTTACAGAAAGACAGCATGCCCTGTGTCTGCATCACACTTGAAAGTAAGGACCAATAAGCGCAGCGCTTTCTTTGAAACGTCCTTCAGAGGAAAATACCACCTCACACAAAGCACAAAGCATCGCAGTAACAGTAAATTGTAATAGATTAGCTTGATCATCTCACTTCAGGAAACCACTGTTGAGTTTCTCTACATGATTTGAGGAAGTAAAACAATCATATCACAGCTTGCTAATCAGTGGCATCAAATTGGCTTCATTTTCCTTTGATAATACTCTATCCTTTGTGTGAATTATAAGTACTTGTTTTCTCGCCTTTTCTTTGCTCCATACAACCCCACATCCTATTGCTGTGGATTTGTTCCCTATTCCTGGTGCCTTCATGTGATTCTGGGTAGACCAGCAGTCCACAGGGTTTCCAACACTCCCAGTCCCCAGCAATGCGAGCTACCACCACAGAGAAAACTGACAGAGCTCTGGTGGATTGATGGTCTCACCGCAGCAGGTCACCTCAACCAGCTGCTTGGTTCCTTAAAACTCATTAAGCCTCTTCTTTATCAATTTCACTTGTTGATGCTTATATACCATTTATTTCTGAATGTTAAAACCTCATATGCAAGAATTCAAAACGAATGTCTAAATTTATCTAGTCCAAGTTTCCTCTAAATACTAATGATGAGTCTACACTTGAAACCAAGGATACTGGGAAAGTTCTCAAAGCAATAGACTCACTATTTTTAAATGTTATTTAGTCATTGATTACGTTTTCCTGTTTCTTTGAAAAGTCCTTTTTGTGTCGAAATACCTCCCACTGTTATTTTCCATCTCTTTCCCAGGTACGCTCTTTTGAAGCTGCACAAGAGAAATGAACCCCTTTATCTTGGGCCATTTGGATGAAGAAATGATTTCTTGCCTATCTGCTCATCTCAAAAAAAAAAAAGCAATGACAATTCTTTTCTTGCTTTTTTTCCAAGGGATTTTTTTTTCAGACTTTTTACAGTTACTACATCACTCCTCTAGATTAGGATCCTGTGAAAGCAAGGGCCCTGTGGTTTGAGGAAAAGACTCACTCTTGTTTTACCAAAGAAGCAGGACTTAACAAGACTGATTTACAGATAAAGAGGACAAATAGTTCTCTCTGAACATCAGGCATCCAGAAAACGTGGAATCTGTTGTCAGACAGGTCAGAGAGAGAGTGGTATAGTTGTTGTTGTTGTTATGTGCCATTGAGTCACCTGTGACTCATAGTGACCTTGTGTACAATAGCTCTGAACCCTGGTCTATCCTGAGCCAATCACATCATCTGTGACAGACCTAATTTCATTTCTCCAGTCACTGAGTCAATTCATCTCATTCTGGATCTTCCGCTCATATGCAGTCCCTCTATTCTTTCAATAATGATGTCCAAGGAATGGTCCCTCCTGGTCACATGCCTCCATGGAACAGCTTGGTTTCATCTTCAAGACAGACCTTTTTATGCTCCTGGAAGTCCATGGTATATACAATACCCTTCCTTCTCCAGCACCACAACTCAAAGGCATCAATTCTTCTTCTCTCATACTTAGTTGTTGTTTTCCAGCTGCCTGATGCATAGCAAGTAATTGTGAATCCCAAGGCCTGGATCCGGTGCCCCTTAGTCTCCAAACTGATATTGTTGCTCTTCAGTACTCTAGAAAGGTTCTCGACAGCAGATTTTTCCCAAAACAAATCTGCCTTTGATTTCATGGCTGCTGGTGCCAAGAGTGTTAATTGTGAAAGCAAGCAAGCTGAAGCTGTTAACAGTCTCAGTCTCTTCTCTGCCTGTCTTGAAGCTGCCAGTTGGCCCAGTGGTGAGACTCTTTGTTTTCTTGATGCTGAGCTTCAATTGAGTGGCACAATAAAATCTGTGAATGCCAGAACTCATTGAGGCAGAACCCTTTTAGAAAGGGAAAACTCAGTATTTTTTTCCCATGAAAAAGGAGGAATAAAATGGTAATATTACAGCCTTTTAAAGGTTGAGAACTTGTGAGACTTGGTATAACATACAGACTTCTCAAGTTCTAGCTCTCCAATTTCAGTGTAATAACTCGAGAAGTTGAAAGGTGCTGAGATCACAGAACTCACAACTGAGCTCTTTGCTACAGATCTGCTTCGGAAGGCACACTCCACTGATGTCTTACTAGTAACCCAACATCTCTTTATCTCTACTAATATTTTTACGACCAAAACACTGATTCTTTTCGTTCTCTTGCTGGCTTGTAATTTACAAATCTGTTAGTTTTGTAATGTTCAGATTCTACCTTCCCTACAAATGACATAACTCTTCTGGTTTCAAACTTCTTTAATGAGATTTTCCATTCGTAATCTGCATCACTGTGCAAATTTTACATATTTAGAGGTAAGGATGGTGAGATGTCATCCGGCTTACTTTGGAGAAATTATCAGGATGGATCAGTTCTTCTATGAAGAAAGGCATCATATTTGGCAAAATGAGAGTCAGTGAAAAGAAGACCACACTCACTGAGCTGGATTGACACAGTGAGCACATTAATGGGGTCAAACAGTCAAATATCTTTCCCATGTTTAAAAGATAAATTTTGAACTCAAGGAGTCACTTCAGAAGATGAGACATTTCCTATTTTCTACATATTGCCTAAAATATTTATATCCATGTTTTTACTGAAATTTGGAAGATAGCTATCTGGCCAACTGGCTGGAAATGTTACATATTATTCATCACTTCAAAAAAGGTGATCCACTCAAAAAGCTGAACATAGAAATTCCTTATGACCCAGCTATTCCACTGCTTGGAATATTCCCCAAGAAAATTAGAACTGAGGTACAAATGGAGACTTGTACATCAATGTTCATAGAAGCATTATTCACCAGCACAAAAACATGGAAACAATCCAAATGTCAAACTACAATTAAATGGATTGAGAAATTATGGAACAATCACACGATGGAACATTATGCAGCTTGCAGGAGCAATAATTTTGAAAAACACTACCTAACTTAGGAGGGACTAGAGAACATTATGCTGAGTGAACTTAGTCCCATGAGGGCAAATACTGTATAAAACCATCATTGGAGAAATAGAACGATAACTAGTAAAATAAATATGAGGATCCAGCATGGGGAAGGTAGGAATAGAGGAGTGAGAACGGGTAGGGGGCTAATCATAGGGTTGTGCTATTTGATGGGTGGAGGGAGTGGTGGGTAAAGGAAATGGGAAAGATCTGGTATTAAAAAAAAAACAATGTATACAAACTTTGTAAGTAAACCAATATAAATTAAAAATTGCATTTAAAAAAAAGAAAAAGTGATCCAACTAAGTGTATAAAATTTTGAACAATACCATTAATATTACATGTAAGTAAAATCTTGCTGAAGATTATTTAACAACAATTGAAACAGTACATACACAGACAAAGAACTAGGAGAAATTCAAGCTGAATTCAGAAGGGCCATCAAATGAGGAATTTCATTGCCAATGACAGAGGGATCTTGGCTGAAACAGAGGGTTGCATTTCTCTGACCATTAGGAAAGTGCCAGGTGATGGAATGAACTCCTCAAGACTGTAGTCGAGAGGTAAGGGGTAGTCCTCATAGTTTTTATGTGAGAAGTTTTACAAGCAGAAAAAATGTTGACTAGAGTCACAAAATAAAATGTTGTTTACTGTTTTTGTCTGTGACTTTTTCTGTTTATGAGACCATATTCATATCAGAAGGCAGCTTCAGGTGGAAAATCAAGGCTGAACATGTATCACAAACACATCCATAAGACAGAATATTGTTTTGTTTTGGTTACATTTTTTACACTCTTTTAATCTAGGTAGCTTCTGCCTTGGTCAGCTCAACCATTACAGTAGACCATCAGAAAGAGAATTACTTTTGTTTTATTAACTATTCACAAGCATTCAACAATATGGACCGTAATAAATTATGGATAGTGTGATGAAGAGTGAGAAACCTAGAACACTTAAATTGTGCTCATGGAAACCTATACATAGACCAAGAAATAGCTATCTGAACAAAACAAGGTTTAAAACTGGGAAAGGTACGAATCAGAATTAAGTCTTTCCTCTGTATCTAGAGTATATCATTCAAGAATTTGGGCTACATAAAAAAGTGTGTCAGAATTGGAGGAAGAATCATAACTGCTTGATGCAGATAAAACACCCTGCTTATAGAATGAGAAAAAGGCTTGAAGCATCTAATGCAGGAGATCAAAGTCTATGATCTTCAATATGGATTACATCTCAACATCAAGAAAACAAAAATATTCGTTATTGGACCAATAGGCAACATCATAATAGTTGAAGAAAATATCGTTGTCAGATTTCATTTTATTTGGATTCACAATTTACAACCATTTTAACAGGAGCCAAGAAATTTAAAGATGTGCAACATTGGAAAAATCTACTGTCCCGAACCTCCTTAAAATGACAAAGAGCAAAGATAGCAGTTTAAGGACTAAGGTGTGCCTGATCCAAGCCCTGACAGTTCTCACTTGTTTTCTGTTCATCTGAAAGGTGAACAAGTAATAAGGAAGATCAAAAAAGAACCCATGACGATGAATCGTTGTGTTAAGTGCTGAATATCCCATAAATCCAATTCCTATAGGTTTGATGTCCAGAAGAAGTACTTGGTATGGAACTGAAAGAAATTCTGGTGGCAGAATTGGTAATGTATCAGGCAACTAATTCAAATTTCAGTAGCTTAAATCTACCAGCCACTCCAAGAGAGAAGGATAGGTAGCCTCCTCTAGTAAATATTACAGCCTTAGAACCAGGATGGAAGGAGTCAGAACTGATCAGACAATGGTGCATGAGGATGAGATAGACAAATACTAAATTTTTAGAAACAGTTAATGAATAGCATTCCCTGTCTATAAACCTGACAGGCTGTCATTCACTCTTGCTGTGTATTGATCCTCATACTTGTAGAAAAACTTCAAACCAGTTAATTCTGGTTCAACTCTCTTCTGAGAATTTGCATTTTCACTCTAGATATATACTGAGTTGGGATCTGTATTTTGACAATTTTCCTAGGTGATTCTCATGAACACATACATCTTGCTAAACTGTAGCTTCTGACTCAGTATATGTGGGGTGTTGTTGTTAGGTGGCATTGCGTATGACTCATAGGGACCCTGTGCAGTTCTCACTCTTCCTGGCACACAAGAGCCCATTGTGACCGTCACCGTGTCAGTCCACCTGGTTGAGGGTCTTCTTCTCCTTCACCAATCCCTCACCCTTTCCAGCATCATGTCTTTCTCCAAGGAATATGTGGGACAGAAATGAAAATTCTCAGTAAACTCTACGCCTAGAATGATCTCGTCCACAGCCCTGGCTTATAGTTCTCCCCCTTCATCCGGAAGGTGCTGGAAGCTTAAGGAAGATAAAACATAGCTCCTTACAAAGTCATTTTCTCACAGCCTGTTGCCTCATTTGAAAACAACAGCACAAAATGACGGGAAATGAAGGAAATAACAGCAGGTAGTGTTTTTTATTTTCTCCTCTTGAGTGTTACACTTGAAGGGGGGGTGGTGACACAGAGACATAGCAAAGCGTGAGTTAGCAAAGAAGCCCTTGAACACACAATTTCTCATCTAAGGACAGCAGACATGTTTGTAACAGATCTGCTTGCCATCTGTCAATACAAAAAAAATTACTGTTAAGGGACAACGGAGGAGAACTCTCTCCAGGACATTTTGTTTCCTGTATTTTTGCCCGCTTGTGCATATGACTAGTTGGTTCTGGGAGAGCCTCACCCAACTCACCCCAAACGCCACAGAGGATAGCATGAGAAACTCTTCAAAATGAACTGAGAGACAGTGAAGACATCCCAAGAAGTTCTAGCTGAAATAGTGATAATTACACTGTGTGCTCTTCTGAAGGACTCATGACTTCACATGGCACTCAGAATACCTTTGACAAAGTGTCGCAGCTCTGAGGCAAGATTTCACAAACAGTCCTTTGTGCACTCAACACTTAACAAACTGTGGGCACAGGACGCCTCACCAGCCACCACTCTCACTCATTTTGAAGGTAGGATGCTGGTTCCAAATATCTCACATAGCAGAACCTATACTACTCTATTTTCTTTTAAAGAAATTATTGATGTAATGAAATATAATTCTAATTTTAAAGTTTTTTAAGGTACCCTTTCAAGATGATGATCTTTAAAAAACATCAGCAGTTATAACTTAAGTTTGTGTATATCTGAAACAAAAAAACCTTCTCAACTCAAAGACATTTAACAGAAGATTAGAGAGAAAGCGTTATAAAAAATATAACTATAGAGTTTTAACTGTAATTTCTCTTAGTGTGATTATCACTGGAGAATTAAGAAAAATTCCTTGACAGTTTAGAACTTGAAGTTTTTATAAAATAATGATTATAAAGTATGTACTTTGAATAGAGGACTAGACCCTGGAAAGGCACATCATGCTTGGTAACACAGAAGGTCAGGAAGGACGAGGAGGGCCCTCAGAGAGATGTATTGTCAAGGTGGCTGTAATGACGGCCATCATCATCTAACATACAGAGAGGCTGTTGAAGATGGTACAGGGCTGTTCTGTGGTATATAGGGGCTTTATGCCTTGAAACTAATAAGATAACACCTAATAACAACAAATGGGTTAAAGAGTGCAGGCAAAGACCCTGATCCTTGTGCAGAATCTCCCATGTTCTCACTGGAAACATGTTAGCTAGACTATCTGTCTCAGAAACCCAAGATTCAGTTAAGGTCTAGATGAAGGCTGACTTCCTGTGTCTGCAGGTCAGCCAAATTCATCAGGAGTTTGTCTGCATGTTGGCCTTTCCAAGGTCTAGTTTCAGTTGAGTGATCTAATATCCTTCAGTAATAGATTTCCATTCCAGTAATTCAGATCGGATCTGACAGGAGACATTGAATTTTTCTTAGAACAACTTGAAATCCCAAATTCCTGTATCATTTACTGACTCAGAAGATTTGTATCTATAGAAGAATCACTTTATTTGATCCTCAGTCTTGTGGAGGGTCACCTCATTTTCATTGACCATGATTTTCACATGACCAAGCATGATGTTCTCCAGGAACTCATCCTCCCTGACAACCTGTGAGGCAAAATCTTACTCTCCTTGAGTCTAAGGGCCTCTCTGTTGGATCATCTTTTTTTGGAAAAAGGAACAAATATGGGTCACTTCCAGTTAGTTGGCCAGGTAGCTATTTTCCAAATTTCTTGACATACAGACAACTATGTTAGTTTCATGTTAGCTAGTGATAACTTTCAGAGCTTACTAAATTTTTGTTTTGTTTTGACTTTTTTAGTTTTTTTTTTAATTATTTTAAGGACAAAGAAACTCACTATCCAAACTTTTGAGTTTCCTGAAACCTGATTTTGGAAAATGTGATCTTCAGGCCATAAATGATATCACCACCAGAGAACTCATTCTTCCTTTCACTGCTCTCAAGTCAGAGCCAACTCAGAGCTGACTCTACAGAGGGCTCCCCTGACTGTAAACTATACAGGAGCAGGCTATCTTGCAACCAAGGAAGGTCTGATGGACCCAAACCATTAGAGAAATGCAGTCTTAGGTTTAACAGTGAAGCTCTGTAAGGATCACATCACTCAAGCTACTGAAAGAAAGTGTTAGAAATGTAGATTCCTGAGATTATCCCCAGATTCATGAAATCTCAATCTCTGTGGGTGCAGGACATCCTAATATATAGGAATCAACAGAGAACTTCTAGCTGCGGAGGCTGGGTTAAGAATGAGTAACAATGAATGAATGGAATTCCAAAATCTCTGTGGATGTTCATTGAAATTAATTTAAAAAAAAAAAGAAAAAGGAAAAAGAAAAAAAAAAAGAATAGGTTTCAGCTTTAGGGACATTATAGAAAATGTTAGATGGATCTTAGCTGAAAATAGAGAATACCAGAGGAGTGTTTAGCTGTGTTTTATTGACTATGCAAAGTCATTTGACTGTGTGAATCACAACAAATTGTGGCTAACCTTGAGAAGAATGGGAATTCCAGAACACTTGATTGTGTTTATGTGAAACCTATACTTGGATCAGGAAGCAGTAGTCAGAATAGAGCAAAGAAACAATGCATCTTTCAAAAGCGGTAAAAGTCTATGCCAGGATGTATCTTATATCCATACCTTTTCAATCTGTGTGTGGAACAGATCATCTGAGAGGCTGGTCTTGATGAGGAATGTGGCATCAGAATTGGAGGAAGACTCATCAATAACCTGTCCTTTGCAGATGACACAACCTTGCTTGCTGAAACTGATGGGGACCTGAGGCATTTGCTGCAGAAGAGCAAGAACTACAGTCTTAAATATGGATTGAAACTCAACACCAAGAAAACAAAGATTCTCACCACTAGGCCATTTGGCAGCTTCATGATAAGCAAAGACTATTAACAACTTCAGCTTGCTTGGTTCCACAATCAATGCTCTTGGCACCAGTGGTCAGTCAATTAAAGGGCAAATTGCATTGGGAAAGTCTGCTGTCAGAGACCTCTCTAGAGTACTGCAGAGCAATGAGGTCAGTCTGGAGACAAAGAGTGCCTGATTCAAGCCATGGTCTTTGCAATTACTTGTTACACATTAGAGAGCTGGTCAATGATTAAAGATAATAGAAGAATCAATGACTGAGCTGTGGTGCTGGAGAAGAATAGTGAACATACCATGGACTGCTATGAGAATAGGTCTGTCATGGAGAAAGTGAAACCAGGCTGCTCCTTAGAGGCAAGGATGTTGAAGTTCCGTCTCACATACTTTAGGCATGTTGCCAGAAGGGACCAGTCATTTAGAAGGATATCATGTTTGGAAGAATGGAGGGACAGCTCAAGAGATGATGCCCCTAGATAAGACTGATTGACTCAGTACTGGGGTAACGGGGGTAGGTGTGTAAGACAGTGACATTGGCCCAAGATTGAACAAGATTCAGAGCTATTTTGCATAGGGTCACTATGAGTCACAAATGACTTGGTGGCACATAACAACAACAACATTTCTGTACTGAGGGAATACCAGTTTAAACGTCATGAATTTTTATACCCAACTATATCATCATTCACAAGTAAATGTTGAAATAAATGGTGAGATTTTAAGTTTCATTAAGAGATAAATTTAAATGTGTTCCTATTCACTGAATTTTCTTTGGCATAAAAAAAATATTGTCATTGAAGTTTATTTAGGAATTTATCTCATTATGAAAAAAATTTCCTTGAAATAATATTTATTAATGAGACAAATTAAAGAAAATGGAAATCTTTAAAGTGCATCACTGTGAAGAATCACATTGTTGAGTTGAATAAAATTTTGTCCCCTAAAAACCCAGAGACTAAAGGTTTAATGCAGAGAAGCGTGATGTGGGAGCGTAGCCACACTGTGTGCGATAGACTGAAACTACTTCACCTTGAGCTTTCCTCTGAGGCTCTGCCATGATGAAGAAAATCGCTGCGGTCACTATGGTCGTTCATCTCAATTAAAGATCTTCTCTTTTTACCTCTGGCCTTCTACTCCACAGGCATAATGTCCTTCTCTAATGATTGGCCTCTCCAGATAACATTTCCAAAATTAGTTAAACAAAGCCTGACTGTGCTCACTGATGAAGACCATTCTGGTTGTCCTTCTTCCAGACAGAGTTGTGTGCTGTTTCGGAAGTCCATGATATTTTCACTATTCTTTGCCACCACCACAATTCAAAGGTAGCAATTCTCCAATCTTCTTATTCGTTGCCTAACTTTCCCATGCATATAAAGCTTTTTAAAAGGTCATCGCTCAGATCAGAGGGACCTCAGTCCTCAAAGTGACATCCTTGATTTCTAGCACTTTAAAAATGTCCTTGGCAGCAGCTGTGCCCAGTGCAATAAGTGTTACTTATGGGGAAAGTTGAGCGTGTTTGAAATAATAGAAATTCTATGCTGTCTTTTCAACTTTTCTGTGAATCTAAAACTGTTCTCAAGTTAAAATATTGCTTTTCTAAAATTTAAATTATCTCATTTGATAGAAATAAACTCAGTGTAAAAGAGTGTGGGCGACGCGGGGGCAGCTGCATCTGACATCCACTAAGTCCACAAGGAAGAACAAGTCTTCACGGACAAACGCCACAGAAAATCAATTCCTATGAGGTCAGACATGCTGCCTTCATCTACTGCCACTAGTTCAAACAGCACTGTCCCTCCCAGGGCTCCTGCTGCTCTGCCCTGGGTCTGCTGATCGATTCCAATGGCCACGCAGAACTCACAGGCCATCCTCATGATTACAGGGCTTATTAGGGAAGTCAACAAGTTAGAATTCAGGCTGGGAAGAGGACACAATCCCTCAGTCAGGACAGCTTCCCAGATGTTCTCAAAGGCCTTCGACCTTCAGGCTTGCGTTTTCAAGCCAGTGTAACAAAGCTCTTATAGTCCTTCAAATTACAGCATTTCTCTCATACCCCAACTCCTACCCTCTGGCAGCTTGGGTCCAAGTCCTTAACCTTAGTTTCTGTGGTTACCATGGAGGGGAACAGAGAGGGAAGAGAAAATGAATGAATAAATAATGAACACGATTTAAGATCGATAGACATTGTGAGCTAAATGGATGATCAGACATTGTGGGTATTGTAATCAATTTATTAAAGAAGATTAACGTGAACTATTGATTGAAAAAACAATATGTGTTGTGGCTTCCACTCAAAGCACAATAACAAATTGTATAGACTGTGTATTTAGAATACCTTGAAATGCAAACTTCAGTGAATCCTGCCCCACTGCTACTCAACTTCTGTAACTAATCTCACCTACCTCAGTGCAAGGTAAAACAGAAGTCTAAAAGCCAGCAGCTCGTGTTTGTTCCAATGTTCTGAAGGGACTAACACATCAATATCTGCTTTACATTTCAGAAAGAAATCATGCTGTCAAATCTAACAGGACCGCATGCTCCTCTCCATAAAAAAATGCCTCTTGTATCTGCTCACCAGCAGCTTCCTTTTCCAGATGGATACTGCCACCACATTTGGGCAAGCCCACAAGGACATACACATCTCACTTTGTTCTGTGGTAGATTATTCCAGCTGTGTATGGAATGAAAATTAATTCGCCAGGCTGTTACTACGAATAAGATGAAATTGGTGAGAAGCTGTTGTAAATTACACACTTCACAAATAAGTCTACAGGGCTCCAGAAATGTCTCATTGTGTCTATTCTTTGAGTTGGTGAATCAAATGATTCCCATATGACAGCCCATTATGATCATCACAGGAATCCAGAATTAAGGTTGCATAGCGGAGTGCATGGGGGTGGGGGGCAGCCGATTGTATACCAACGAACAAGTTTATCTTTTGCTTTTCAAAGAGGGGAGCGATCTCGGGGGGGGGTAAAGAAAAAGTGCAACAATGAATGAATGAAAATCCAAAATCTCTGTAAATGTTCGTTAAAATAAAATAAATTTAAAAAAATCCAAAACCATAGGGGGAAAAAGCAGCTTGAAAGCATGTCCTCTAGGTTTTATCTACAGGGATTTTGAACATGGACCAAACCCTAAGGGATAGTATTAAACAATTCTGGACTGGCATGTGGGTTGGGGGAAACTAAGAAAAGAGGGGATAAATAACGTACAACAGCATTGAAACAGACGAGGGAGAGAACTATATAAAAGGAATATATGATTAGGTATTGTTGGAATGGCAAGAGTCCAGAATAAGAGCTGCGTAGGAAAGTGGACTCTGGGAAGGACTATATAACAATGAAAGAATTTTTGTCCCAAAGAAAAAAAGTGAACTAGAGGGGAAGGGGGACAAGGAGGAAAATGTTCAGCAATGAATGAACGGAAATCCAAGTTCTCTATAAACTTTCATTAAAATCTCAATGAAAAAAAAACAACAATGGTGCAGAGATTTGCCCTCAATCTTATAAATTCAGAGAGGAAAATAACACAAGTTTTATGAAAAATGTGTACAATCAAATGTCCTTTTTATTAAATATTCAATCAAATGTGTTAAAACTGTCAAAAGTAATGGATGATAAGAGCACCAATTCAACAGAGATTATAAAGTCACCGAGCTCAGCGTCATTGTCCTCGCACCACGCTGAAAACATAAGATGTTGAAAGAAAATGTGCATGTGACATTTAATAAAGTGTCTACAGAAATTTACATTTTGTAATAGCCTTCACTAAGCCTATGTTGTTGGTGTTGGTGCTGAGAAAGTGAAAGATAGAAATCCATCCTTCTCTTTAAGAAACTCAGTAATAGAAACAATCCCTGAATGAAACTAGAGTGTGCTTTACTCATTACTCTCTAAAACATTACCCTAATCACAAGCCCGTCACAGAGAAATACAAGGACCAGACAGTGGCTTCACCCTGATGCATTATAATTTGGTGTACCATGGGGGTTGCCATATCTAACAAATGTATACACATGTTGTTGTTGTTATTAGGAGTCAACGAGTAGACTCATCACAACCCTGTAAACAATATCTCTGAATGCTGTTCAATCCTGTGTCATTTTCATCAACACTGATACACTCGAGCCCACTGCTGTAGTCACCGTGTCAATGTACCTCACTGGGGGTCTTCGTCTCTTTCACTGACCTTTTCCAAGCACGATATCCCTTCCCAAGTAATGGCCTTTCCTAACAAGATGTCCAAAGTATGAGAGAGGAAGCCTAGCCACCCTTGCCTCCTCCACAGAGCACCCTGGCTCCACTTTTTCTCTAACATGTTTGTTTACTCTTTTGGCAGTCTACGAGATAGATACTCAAACTCTTCTCCAACAACACAACTCAAAAGCATCAATTCTTCTGCCATCCTTATTCACTGCCCACTGCTTAGATGAATAACAACTGATTGAAAAGGTCATAGCCTGAATCAGGTTCCCTTTAATTTTCAAACTGACTTCCCTCCTTCTTAGTATTTTGGAGAGGTCCCTGTGAGCAGATTTGCCCAAAGCAATACCTCTACATATCTGCTGATACCAAGATGTTGAAGGTGGGTCTAAGGAAGATGAAATCACTAGCTCCCAGTTAATTGACATTTCAGATAAAGAATTATTAATTATTGCTATTATTTTAAGAATAACCACACAACTTTTGGGTCACATTTATGGCATAAAAGGATCTATGCTTTATCTGAAATTAACATTTTACTGGGTCTCCTGTATTTTATCTGGTAGCTCTAAGCCAAGTGGATGTTAATTTAGCAGCTCTGACAGAAAAAAAAAATAAAAATCCATATGGTCCGTTGAATGAGGACACTCGGGGACATTTGATCATAAATTGCTTGATAACAAAGCAACTAAAGCAAAAGGCCAAACCTGCCCTCTGACCCGCTCACAGCAAGCTGGCAGGAGGAGCTGAGTCACCTCGAAGGCGTCCAAGGCCCGTACTTTACAGAAGTAGGCTGTCCCCGCGTTCTCCCTTTCCATCATGCAGCAAGAATCAGAACTGACTAAGCAGTGACGTGCCATACGCTACTCAAGAGCTAAGAGCGTGCTTCTTGGGTTTTGATCCGATGTCATTATCTTTGGAATGCGAACAATGAGGATAATAATAAGAATGGTGTCACTGTTCTGTTCAAAAACAAACCCATTGCTGTAGATACATTCATACAGACCCTATATGACAGGGTCGAAGTGCCCCAATTAGAACACCCCATCTTTCTTCCATGAAATTACTGATGGGTTTGAACCATTATCCTTTTGGGTAGTAGTTAAATGCTTAACCATTACACCATCAGCGTTCTTAATTGTCTCTCTACCAATAAATCATAGAATATAGAGAAGTTTGATGCAAATATGTACCCTATTTCTTTTCCTTTTGTTGTAAGAAAGACTGGGAGGCCCCGGTGATTTAAAACTATATTCCTCTTTTACTAAATTTTAAATTTATATCTTTAGTTTTTTTCTAGGCTAAAAAGTGCTAGAGATGAACGGTTTAGTGCTCAGCAGCTAACTACAACATTAGTGGTTCAAACCCACCGGGCATTCCTTGGGATGAAGAGGAGACGACTCTTCCCATGAAGATACACGGACCTGGAGACTTTGTGGGTGTGCTACGCTGTCCTAGAGAATGTAAGAGTCAGAAGGAATTCACTGGCAATCGGTACATGTGTGTTTGTTTCTACACTTTTCATACCTTTGAAAAACAATAATGTACAAACTGAAAACTCTTGCCGTTCTTGACGTCACAGCAAAAGAACCATCGAGATGATGCTCAGTCCATGTCAGAAGTCACAATTTTACTAAAAATGTAGGCAAAAAAGAGAATGTTAATGATAGAGAGGAAGATGGGGAAAGATAAGCTTTAGTTTTGTTCAATTTCTATGTGGTTTAGTCTCTCTGAGATATTTGACAGACTAGATGGCTAGCCCACTGATTATTTTGAGCAGATATACTCTAATATAATCCATTAGTGTCAGAAGCAGCACTGTTTCTGGAAATTGACTTCAGTCTGGTCTAGGCAAGGGAGGTGACTTCTGAAGCTAGGTGAATAGAGTTCCATGTCAAGTCTAGGTCAGTATATGGTTCTGTTCATTAATTCCAGGGTCTCTGGCCCCGGGGCCCTAAGGCTAGCAAAACTCCAGGGTTTCCCATCCATCAGGCCCTTGAGTAGCTCTCTCATGAGCAAAAGGACAGCGGAGGCAGCTTTCTGAATGTTTTAAGAAATAAAGTTATGGGTTACAAAATAGGTTATCTTTAATGCTTTCCTGGAGATATAAATACAGAACGTACTAGGTCTCTGGTGTGTGTGGGTGCGTGTGGGTGTGGGGGGGGGGGAGAGAGTGTGTTTGTGTTTGTGTATGTGTGTTAGTGAGATCATGATGGGTCTGAAGTCTGTGGTTCCTAGGTAGGCATTAGAATCACACCCAGAAAGGCACACTTGTGCAGTATCAAGAGTTCTCCCATCTATACCAGTACATCAGCATTGATGAAATCCTGGTTATCTGAATGGCTTGAGAAACAAGTATAAGACACTGAAGTGAGTCATTCTCCAGGTAACATAATGAGCTGAGTTTCTCAGTATTTCAGATGTATGCTATCTTACAGTGTCATCGTCGTTGTCTGTACGTGAGGGAGCTCTGGACGTGTCCTCTGGAGAGAGTCAGTGGTTATGAAGAAGAAGTTGTTCAAGCTGCACCCAAGACACTACTAAAATATAAAGTCCCAGCAATCAACAGAATACCAACTCACATGTTTAAACTAATAGACACATCCCTGAATGAGCTCACCAGTGCATGCCAGGGAATTTAGAGGACAGCTGTTTGGCCAGCTGGCTGAAAGAGATTCATATCTGTTCCCATTCTTAAGAAAGATGATCCAACAGAAGATGGGAATTATCGAACAATATCATTGATATCACATGCAAGCAAAATATTGCTAAAAATCATCCAAAAATGACCAGAACAGTGCATTTATAGAGAACTGCCAGAAGTTCAAATGGGGTTCAAAGGGCACCATGGTAGCCAGGATATCATTGCTGATGTCAGATGGAACCTGGCTGAAAGCAGAGAATACCAAAAGAACATCTATTTGTTTTCTTGACTATGTAAAGCATTTGACTGTGTGGATCATAACAAATCATAGCTAACAATGAGAAGAATGGGAATCCTAGAACACTTGTGTTCATATGAAACCTGTACCTAAACCAAGAAACTGTTGTCTGACCAGAGGAAGAGAACACTGCATTGTTTAAAATTATAAAAAATTATATGCCAAGATAGTATCCAATCTGTATGTTGAGCAATTCATTCAAGAAGCTGGACTTTATGAAGAAGATTTGAGGAAGTCTCACCAACAATCTGTGCTCATCACAACCTGAGTTGTAGTGTTGGAGAAGAGTACTGAATAGCCCATGAACTTCCAAAAAAAAAACACCCAAAAAAACCCCAAACTGTTAAATCTTGGGCAAAGTGCCACGGCAGTTCTTCTTGGAGACAACGAAGGAGAATCCTCATCTCACATATTGTTAGGTTGCTAGAAGATGGTATTCCTTGGAAAAGAATCTCGTACTTGGAAAGGTAGAGGGTGAGTGAAAGAGGAAAAAGTTCCTCACAGAGATGGGTTGCTGGCAACAGTGACTGCAGCAACAGGCTTAAGTGTGTCAGAAATGATGACAGGTCAGAGTTCAGAACTGTTGTTCATTGGGTCCCCAGGAGTAATACTTAACTTGACAGCACCAAACAACAGCATTACATTGTATTTTCTTCTTCTCTGTTCTATATTAGTTTGTAGATAGAAGAAAAACCACAATAGATAAGAGGTTTCTTGCTTTCACGTGAATATTTAAATAAGATATTAAATGTTTGGGAACTTATTTGGTATTTGAAGTTAGACGGCGTTGAGGGCTCTTGTACGAAGGGTTGCTATGAGTCGCAAGCAATTTGATGGCACATGACAACAACACTTAGGTAAACTAAAGTTATTTACAACTTTCTCTTTTATCAGCAATTGCAGACATAAGCTATTCATTTCCCTTTAAGATAAACTATCTAAAATATAGCTTGAATGCATGCCAAGTGAGGTAGAAAATATTTAGTAATGCATTTATAAGAAAAGTCCTTTGGCAGATATCCAATTCATTATTATTTTTAAATGTCCTTGGTGTTTAAAAAAAAACAGTGAAAGTTAAATAAATGCAAGCATTTTTTTATAATTTTATATAAATAGAAGCTGCTGATTCATTTCAGGTGGGGGACTCAGCAAATCCAACTGCAGGATTTTATTCCTTCCTGTGAGAAACAGAACAGGTAGTAAACTTTCTCACAATATCATACCTTCTATTCAAGACATCAAACACAGTGACAGTTGAAATTTCTGCAAACTCAAATGCCCAGCAAGATTGAAAAGTTATAACTAACAATAATTCATGTTGAATTTAAAGTTGCTTTTTCTTTTGAAAATGTTGCAATATTGCCATTTCCCCCTTTCCTGTTCAATGTGATAGTTTATTACTAGATTGTTTCTTTGCAATGAAATTTCTCCTTCGCTTTCTTTCTCAGCCACTTAGTTTTGATTAGTGGAATTAAATTTGGAAGGGGGAAAAAGGGCATTTTAGTCTAATTTCTACACTCCCATTAAACATGGCTGTTCCTTAGTGAATCTGTGACAGCTGAGAACTCCTGTCATTGAGCTGCTCTTAACCCTGTGACGGTCGTATTGCTGGGATTTGGAACCATCTTTAAACACAAAAGACATCTAGTGACCACATGGCTATTTTGGCTCCCTGAGAACTTTTTTTTTTATTTTATTGAGATAAATATGGCTATATTTTCTTTTAAAAAAATCAGTGATACACATGCTTGTAGAGACCTTATAAGAATACTCTAAATATATTTTGCTTTCAACTTGTATGCAGAGCAGATTATCCGAGAGGCTGGGCTCTATGAGGAGAAGCGTGGCATTAGGGTTTGTGGAAGATCTATCAACAATCTGCGTTATGCAGATGACACAACCCTGCTCGCTGAAACTGAGGAGGAGCTCATGCACTTAGTGCAGAGGGTCAAGGACTGCAGCCTTCAATATGGACTGAGGCTCAATGTCAAGAAGACAAAGATTCTCATGACTGGACCAATCGGTAGCATCAGGATGGATGGTGAAGAGATTGAGATTGTTCACAGCTTCAGTTTGCTTGGCTCCAGTCAACACTCTTGGCACCAGTAGCCAGGAAATCAAAAAACGTATTGCGATGGGAAAGTCTGCGGTTAGGGACCTCTCTAAAGTACTCAAGAGCAGCGGTGTCTCTCTAGAGACTAAGGTCCACCTAATACAGGCCATGGTTTTTGCAATCACTTGTTATGCATCAGAGAGTTGGACAATGACTAGGGAGGACAGAAGGAGAATTGACGCCTTTGAGCTGTGGTGCTGGAGAAGAGTATTGAATGTACCATGGACTGCCAAGAAAACAAACAGATTCATCCTGGAGAGGGTTAAACCAGGCTGCTCCTTGGAGGCAAGGATTCTGGGGCTTCATTTGACATAATTTGGACATGTTGGAAGGAGAGACAGGTCTTTAGAGAGGGACACCATGCTGGGTTGAGTAGAGGGACAGTACAGGAGGGGAAGACCCTCTATGAGGTGGATTGATTCAGTGACTGGGTTAGTCGGGATGGGTGTGTCAGAGGCAATGAGATTAGCACAGGATAGAGCACGGTTTAGGGCTGTTGTGCATAGGGTCACTATGAGTCGCAAATGACTCAATGGCACATAACAACAACAAAACTATCTAATAATATTTTAAATAGTATTGTTGTTGTTAAGTGCCATCGAGTCACAGGCAACTCATAGAGACCCTATGAACAAAAGACCTGAACACTTGTATAACTTTCATCCTTTTTTCCAGGTTCATAGGATATAGTGGGCCTACAAAGTATTGAAAAGCAATGACGTCAGCCTAGAGACCAAGGTGCACTTGGTCCAGGCCATGATCTTCACAATTACTAGCTATGCATCAGAAAGCTAAACAAGGACTAAGGGCGATAGAAGAAGAAGTGATACCTTTGAGCTGTGGTGCTGGAGAAGAGTATTGAACATACCATGGACTGCTAGGAGAACAGATTCAACCTGGAGAAAGTTAAACCTGGCTACTCCTTGGATGCAAGGATTTTGAAGATTCGTCTGACATACTTTGGGCGTGTTGCAAGAAGAGACTAGTCCTTGAAGAGGGACATCATGCTTGGGAGGATGGAGGAACAGCGCAAGAGAGGAAGATCCTGGATGAGATGGATTGAGTCAGTGACTGGGGTAGTAGGGGTAGGTGTGTTGGCTCAAGGAAGAGCAGGGTTCACAGGATTGCTGTGAGTCACAAGCAACTCAATGGCATTTAACAGCAAAGATTATAGTATATCAAAGTATTGCTCATTATTACTTTTATATGTCGGTCTGTCATTTGTATAGAAACTATTGCTAGAAATATCATCAGCCACGTAATTATAATAAAACAACCTGACCCAATTATGTTATGGATTTAAGGACTCATTGGTACAGTAGTTGATACATTTGCCTGTGAACCAGCAGGTTGGCAGTTCAAGCACCCAGTCACATGGGCTGCCTCTGTGAAGACTTTCAGTCTTGGGGTGGTCCCGCCCTGCCCTGGACAATCACTCTGACTCCGAGTTCTCTCAGCAGCAGTGGGCGGGGTTAGGTTTGTCTACTTCATGGTGACCCTGAGTGATGCCAACAGTTAGCACGGCTGCTTCTAGCCGAAAGGCTGATGGTGCGTGTGCACCCGCAGACACTCGGGCTGCTGTTGTTGTGTGTTACCAAGTTGGAACCCAGTCCCAGGTAACCCTCTGGTGAGTTTTCAGAGACAGCACGTTGCACAGGAGGAGACTGTCCTTCTTTCTCCTGCAGGGCAGCTGGTGCATTTGAACAGTGTACCTTTGAGATTGTAGCACACCTTCTTAACGCTAAACCACCAAAGCTCCCTCTATACGCACATCAAACAATTCTTTGCATTAATGTAGTTTGTGTAGCCATATATAAAATTTAAAATGAATGCATTTTGTAATGTTTTATCCTTGTTCATAAAATGTTGGAGCGATAACTAATTCATGGCCGCACTCCTTTCCTTCCCATGGGGCAGTGTGCCAATGGGCAGTGGGCAGTCACAGCTTTGCTCTTGCCATAGATCTGTGCTAGACAGACAATAACTAAAAAGGGCTGCACTGTACAGTTGTGTTGATTTGAGTTTACATTGGTGGAGCTGCTCTCAACTTCCCGTCTCTTGTTTAACAGATAACTTCACTATACTATGTTACTTTACCTAGAAAACAGAGGCCACAGGTTTTCTGGAGACAGCCAGGCATGTGACAGCGCTAACAAGGAAGACAAGGACCTTACAAGGACTGAGCTTCCGAAGGATTTCACAGACCTGCCCCATAGCAGCAGTAACCCCCCTTTTCTTCCAGCCCTTAAGCAACGTTGAGAGATGACTTCTCAGGTGTTGTAAAAATAAAATTAACTCTTTAAAGCCTCCAGGGACTTTTTAGGCATGAACAATTCTGAAATGGTATTACAGGGAATTACTGAGCTATATAGTGAATATACTCTATGCACCATTAGAATTTAGATTTATAGAGTACCAATAACTTCCAGGCAAGTCTTTTCTTCAAAATAATATCCAGAAACAAGTGAATTCTTGTGTGTGTTTTTTTTCTCTTATGTTTTAATCTTTACTTTATGGACAATTAAACTTAATTCACTGCCGTCAAGACAGCACCGCCTCACAGCTAACCCGGCGGAGTCTGCACGTGTGTGAACTGTCGGTGAGGACAGTCTGTCTCCTTCGGTGCTCCTGGTGGACTTGAACCATCAGAGGGGCGAGGCCTTCAGGTCAGCAGCACAACTGTCTATGGACAACCCTGATTCACAAACTTAAATATCCCATTGCTGGTGGGTCAGAACCTCCTCAGAGCTCACAGCTGACCTCCACTGGGTTTCAAGGCTGTGAATCATATTGTCTGTATTTCTTCTGAAGAGCCTCTGGCATGTTGGGCTGTGTTTTTGTTTCTGCCCATGAAAGAATAATGTTGCTGTTGTTTACTGTGCTATTGGAACCAAACCCTACCTGACCCACAGGCAGGATTTCCGAGGCAGTCAATCCCAAGGGAGGACACTGCACCTCCTTCTCCCATGGAGCCGCTGTTGGCCTCAAACCACGAGCCTTCTGGACTGCAGTGCAACTTCTTGTCACCAGGCCACCAGAGCTAATAACCAAATGATACTCAAAGCATAGCTTAGACCGTGATGGAATGTAGATTGTTTTCTTTGGCAATGTTTTCCTATTGTTCTCATGGTGGTTTTAAACCATTAACCTTATTTTGTTGTTGTTGTTGTGTATCATTGAGTCAGAACTGATCCATAGCTGACCCTCCAGAGGGTTTTCAGAGGTAGCTCAACACACAGGAGAAGAGATTGCGCATCAACTCTAATAAAGAACTCATTTCTTTACCAATAATTTTGCTGTATTGAAGAAAGAATTATTGCACAGTCCTGGAAAAAATGTTTGACCAACAATGAGAATCCCTTCTGATGACTGTACTATATTTTTAAAAGCTGTTACTTCATATAACATAAACCAATTTCAAATGGGCACAAAGTAATTGAATCACTGAACTTCTTAACAGGTTTTTCCTCATTTGGCCATCTCACGAAATTTTAACAAAATTCTAAGGAAGCTTCCCTTAAAAATATTATTCTGGAGTGCTAGATGCGTTCTCGCATTCAGTAGCTAGTTAAAGGGGCTCCGGAGACATATTCACAGGGAGTTGGGCTGTAAGCCCAAGGCCACTCCTTTCGGGCTGTTTGAATCCACTGAGGGAAAAGCCAGAATCTCCTTCCATGTAATTTACAGCCTCATGAACCCAATGGAGGGTCAGCTACGAGTTTGTTCTTACTTTATAGTAAGGAGGAGGAGGACTTCAAGTGGTATTTCACTGCACACATGACCACTGTTGTTGTTGGTTTTTAGGTTCTGTCCAGTCAAGTACAACCCCTAGTTATCCTGGGAACAGCAGATCTAAACCCTGTCCTGTCCTGTGCCATCCTCACAATCTCTGACACACTCAAGCCCCTGGCTGAAGTCACTGTGTCAGTCCATCTGGCCGAGGGTCTTCCTCTCTGTCACTGACCCTCCACCTTTCAGAGGATGATGTTCCTTCCGATGAGCAGCCTCTCGGAGCAACATGTCCAACGTATCTGAGATGAAGCTTTGTCATCTTTGCTTCTAAGGAGCACTCTGGCTGCACTTTTCCCAGAGCATCTGTTCACTCTTTTCGCAATCTGTGGGATATTCAATAACACTAGAGCTTGAAGATATTGATTCTTTTTCTTCTGTCATCCTTGTTCACTGTCCAGTTCTCAGATGCGTAACAAATGACTGAAAAGACTATACTCTCAATCGGGTGCACCTAAGTCTCCAAAGTGACATCGTTGTTCCTCAATAATTTAGCCAAGTCCTTGGCTGCACAGTTTCCCAGAGCCACTCACCAGGATCCTGACCTCGACAATATACTGAATGTAGAGCAGAGTAAAAGGGAGTTATTGACAGTTTCAATCTTGTCACCATCTATCATGATGTTGCCTATTAGTATAGTGGTAAGAATTTTTGTTTTCTTGATACTGAGATGCAATCCATACCAAAGACTAAAAAGTCTTTGATCTTCTGAAGCAAGCACTTCAAGTCCTCCTCATTTTGAACAAGCAAGGTTGTGTCATCTGCATAAAAAAGGTTGTTGATGAGTTATCCTCCAACCCTGATACCACATTCTTCTTCACAGGGTCCAACTTCTTGAAAACTTTGCTCAGCAAACAAATTGACTAAGTATAGAAAAAAAGGTTCAGTCCTGATGCACATCTTTCTTAATTTTAAGTCATTTATTGTTCCCTTGCCTTGTTCACACCATGACCTGTTGGTCTAGGTTTCTCATAAGCATAGTAAGCGTTCCGGGATTCCTATTCTTCTCAGAATTCACCATACTTTATGATCCACACAGTCAAATATCTTTGCATAGTCAAAAAGCATAAAGCGACATTCTTCTGGCCTCCTTTGCTTCCAGTCATGACGGAATTGAAATTTTGTTGGCAATACAATCTCTTACCCACAACTCCACCAGAGCTCCCTAACTGTGTGATCACTTAGCAAAATTATAGTTGAAGGGAGGTTTTGGGTTCATTTTCAGCAGTAAGTCAGGAGATCTTTCATTCTAGTTATCAGAGTCTGGAACTCTCTGGACACCTGCCCACATGGGTGACCTTGCTGATATTGGGATGCTGCAAACATAATTTCCAGCACCATAGCAACAAGAAGCTGTTATTGATGGGTGGAGAGGAAAGCGTTTACTAATATTTGCTAAAATTCTGTGTGTAGGATGCAGGGTTTCCTATCATTAATCCATTTATTGAATGAACTTGTACTGATTGCCTATTTGATGCCATGTTATACTGGATGCTGGTATAAGTCATGGACTTTGGCATCAAGAAGTTCACGATATCTTGAGGAAAATATCTTTGTTCTAACTGTGGATTATCTGAAACCGTGGTCCACTGATTCACTTGTTCTTTTCACAACATTCAATTTCTCTTTCATAGTGGAGATTGGCACAGCTGTTGATAAATGAAATTAAATGTTTTACTCTGAGTAATTCACGCTTACCATATTTTTCTTCTATTTTCTATTCTAGGCATTGCTAATTGGGCATAGCTAATACACAGATTAGAGAATGTATCTGTCTCAATTAAAATGAAATTAGAAGCCTTGGGTAACAACAGCCATCCTTCGCTGTAATGGGCCACTAGCTGGTTTTCTAGAAAGGCTAAGCAGGATCAATCATTTACCCAGGAGGGCAAAAAGAACTGAAATATTACAGTGTGTGGTTTGCACTCCCTGCATAAGGCATTTGTTAATACTGTATAGACCCTAATTCACATGTACATCTTCTTCTGTCTCCTAGATTATGTTTAGGATGTAGTTTACTATAATTTAAATCAGATATAATTTGCCTTGAAATGAAGATGATGTCATTATTAACTTTCCTATAACATTGAGTTAGAACATAAAGAGAAAAATTATTCAATTAGGAAATATATTTGTAATTTAACTCTAATAAATGTTAGAAACAATAGTGGCTTATTTCCACATTCACTAATTGCTTTCAAAACTCAAGTCTTGGTAGCAGTACTGAAGAGTGAATAGTGGGCACCAGGCGGTACGAAGGAAGCTCTCTCCTAAAATGTGGATGAACTGATACCGGCCAGGTGTTTGTTATGTTTGCCTACAAAACCACTGATGGTGAGATTTCTGTGAACTGGTAAGAACACCATTATCATGTGTCACCAATAGTATTCAAACTAAATCACTTAAACTCTGAACTTTACGTCTTCTAATGTATGATGAAATGAAGTATCAATGTGTTTTTATCTTTTAAACAGTTACAAAAAAGGTTAAGTGGGCCTATAAAGTAGATATCTAAAAGGTCGAAAATAGAAATCCGCAAATGTTGGTGTAATACTTTATCTAGCTGGCTTGCTCTAAATTTATTTTCACTGTGAAACACAAATCCTGCAAGTAAAATGCTCAGGCTTGAAGTTGGTTACTTACTGCTGTGTTGAACCATTATACCAGGTTATGACGGTGAAATAGAACGTTAGCCATTAGACAAGAAATCGCTGAGGCCACATGGATAAATTCTAATTAAAAATAAAAAAAAAAGTCCACCTCAGCTCCAAGAAAATAAACTGCGTCTCCACCAGGTTAATGATTCCCTAATTTACTCCGCGTGTGGTCTCGTGCTCCCAGCTGGGATGCACATCACCTGTGGGTGCAGAGGAGGGGCGGGGCCCATAAAGCCAGGGATGCAGGGGCTCACTTGTGTCTTCCCACCAATCTGTGGTGGAACATTCCACACTGTTTTGACGGGTCAAAGATTCTCCTTCTATGAGTGGCTGGGTGTCCCTCTCCCAGGCATTCAACACCTTCCTAAGGAATCAAAGCCTTTTTCAAAATCAAAATCCCTAAGAAAAATGGAGTACCCTGGAATAAGGTGAGCAGGGCCTCACCTGGCTTAGCCACTGCTGCCCTGAACAATTAACACCTCTCACCACTGACGTGGTGGGGCTGTGTGGACTCATTTTCCACAGATGGTAAGCAAGGTTGGTTACCAGTAATCCTCCCCTGCTCCAGGTCCCACGGAAAGAAAACTATACATTCAAGTGATGCCGTCACTCAGCTGATGCTGCTATGCAATGGACTAGGCTGGAGTCCACGGAGAGCCCTCCAAAGAGACTGAGGGTGCTGAATAGTGACCTTTCGGACCGGGGGCAGAGTGTGTGTCAGTGAATGTGGCCTCCACACCAACTCTAAGTGAGAAAGAGCGCACATAAAATTTGGATCAATTGTTACAGAAAATGGGTTGGAACTATGGAAAGGCCCAGAAACAATGGCAAATTCACCCTTCACACTCAGGTTCTCATAAGCTGGGGGAAAATACACACTTAAAAAGTAAATATCTATAAATCCATATAGGTACATGTTCATGTCAAGAGCTCTGGTGGAGCAGTGGTTAAAGCATTCTTCTACTAACAGAGAAAGGACAGTGGTTCAAACCCAGCAGGCACTCTATAGAAGATGAGGCAGTGAGCTTCTGCAAAGCCTTATCTATCCTGAGAGACAATTTTACACTGTCCTGCACAATTGATAGGAGTTGGAATCGACCCGATGACACTGGATTTGTTATTTTTTTACATCTGTGTAAAGGAATCCTAAAGTTACAGTGGTCAAAGCATTCAGTTGAGAATCAAAAGAGAAAAGGTATAAGCCCACCAGCTGTCGTGCAGGAGAAGAACCTTGCTGATTTGCTCCTATGAAGATTACAGAAACCCTGTAGGACATTCCACTTGTCCTGCAGTATTGTGACAAGTCACATGTCCTCAACAGCAGTATTTACATTGTGGGGTTTTGTCGCCTGTATATGCACACCTGAATTGCATGAGTCCAAAACTGAGCCATTAAGTGTTTGACTACAAAGTGAAAAGTGGGCCACAGGCTCATTCAGCAAAGCATGTGGTTCTGTCCGATGTGATGAGTGTCACACAGAGCTGGTATCTGCAGGGTCCACCTTACAGGGAATGGCAGCAATGGGCTTGCGCCTGGAGGAGATGTGGGGATTACATGAGTTGGGGCAAGGTTTGGATCTGTTGTTCCCAAGGCCACTAGGAGCTCTCCTCAACTACCATTCAGTCCACATCTTATTTGGGATCACACAAGAAAACAAAGAATCATTTACCTTATAGATTAGCCCATGTGACAACAGAAAATCACAGAATGCAAAGTCCTCCTGAAACAAAATGCCGAACGTTCATTTAGAAGTTTCATAAACGTTTAAGTGTAGTTTTTATTCCATTAAAGCCAGCATCCTGGAAGTGACTGTTCTGAAGTCCCCACTTTATCTTCATAAAGAAAATGAATGGATTTGGGTGCAACAGTGATACGAAAATTCCTGAATCCATTTGTTGTTGCCAGTCAGTGGATGTTTCATTTAGGGAAGTTTACAAAGCAGTTTGCATTCATTTGTCTGTCTTAAAGCTGGGTGCCCTCACTGATTTCGATTTCCCCACAATCATTTATTCTGTGGTATATAATGAGAAGCGGAGAGAGATTGATTACAACGTTGTAATTCCCTCTGTAGATGGTGATGATGTTTGATATTATCAGTACCTGGAGAATAAATTATAACTTGCAATCCATCTTCTCTCTTGTTCATTTGTTCTCTTCATATATGAGGGGGGAAACCTTAAGTTTTATACTCACGGACTCCAATAAAAAGACCAAAATGAATCCTGAAGTTGCCAGAGTGATGTAGGGTTGTCATGGTTAATTAAGCTACTTCATCTTAAAGGAAACAAGCTGATAAATTAGTGAAACCTAACATTAAAACATTAGTGCTTTCATTGGAGTGATTTGGTTTTCATTAAATTTTTAAGCTCTGTTTGAACAATATTAAGACATATCCCTTTAATAGCTTTTAATGATGTGGTGGGGCTGTCCCTGGTTTCTCTGCAAGGAAGTGTCGCTGACAACAAGTACTGCAGTTCTGTGTCACCTGGTCCTCGGTCTCACCCTCACTGAACACTTAGCATTACATTGTACTGTCAGACACTCCCAGCTACATTAGGGGACATTGAATGTGAAGACATCAAGACTTGGATGCAGAAGGACTTGCCCAAGATTATCTTGAAATGTCTGGCCTCTACATGACTGTACACAGATAACCTTGCTGGTTGTGGCTCAGTGGTGTTTCATGGCAACCATTCAACAGAGACTGCACCAATGGACTTGGACAAGATGATGGTACAGGATAAATCTGCCTTTCGTAGGGTCGCTGTGAGTTGTAACCAATTTGAAGGAACTTAATAACAAAACCAACAAGTGTTTGTAGAATAATAAACCTCAAACTCATTGTAATTGAGGGCATTTTCTCACACAAAGAGATGATAGAGGACAAGAGTCGAACTGTCCTACAGGGTTTTTAAGACGGCTAATCTTTATACTGCAAACTGTCACCATTTTCTTCCCTAGAAGGGAAGATGTGTTCAAATCATCAATATTTTGGTTAGCACTTGAGTGATCTAATAGCTGGATCACCAGGGTACTGGTAGAGTAATAGTCCTCAAAATTCTCAAAATCCCCAGAAAATAATTTTCAAAATGTGCTTCACTTCCAGACGAGGTCCCAGCAATTCAGTTTTCGTATGTTTTGTGGTTTCCAGCACATCCCATTTCACTGTTTCACCTGTTTACTTGTATTTTACTGCATATGCAAAAGCATTTAATTGAGTGGATTATAATAAATTATGGCTAACACTGAGAAGAATGGGAATCTCAGAATTTTTCATTGTGCTCACATGAAAGCTTTGCCTAGACCAAGAAGCTGTTGTCCAAATTGAACAAGAGAACAGTGTGTAGTTGAAAACCAGGAAAGGAGTGGGTACGGGCTGCATCCTTCCCTGTATCCAGTCACTCTGTTTGCTGAGGAAATCATTTGAGAAGCTGCTCTAGATGAAGAAGAATATGGCCCCAGGATTGGAAGAAGACTCATCAACAACCTGTGTTATGTAAATGACACAACCTTGCTTGCAGAAAATGAAGAATATTTGAAGCATTTGCTGTAGAAGATAAAATAACTACAACCTTTAATATGGGTTACTTCTAAAATTCAAGAAAACACAAAAATCCTCACCCTTGGAAGATGGGCAATATTATTACAATTGAAAAATGATTGCAGTTTTCAATGGTTTCCTTTTATTTGAATCCACAACCACCACCCATGGTAGAAGCAGTTAAGAAACCAAACGGCAGCTGCACTGGAGACACTAACTGTGAAGAACCTCTCTAATACGCTACAAAGCAAGAATATCAGTGCAAAGGTGAGGGGGTAACTGAACCGACCAAGTATTCTCAGTTACTTCTTATATATCTGGAAGTTGGACAATGAATAAGGAAAGGAAAAGAATTGAAACCTTTGAATTGTGGTCTTGGCAAAGAGCATTGCATTCATCATGGAATGCTAAAAGGACCAAATAATCTGCCTGGAGGAAGTACAGCTAGCATGGTCCTCAGAGGAAGGGAGAATGGAAATGTGATGAAGCTGCAACTTTCTCACTCACCTGGTACCAACTCACTCAGGGTGTATTTTCAGGAGAAACCAGTCCTTGGAGAGAGACAGCATCCTGGGAAATGTAGAGACTCATGCCTGGAAGAGGAGAGGGTCAACGCAGGAGAGGAAGACCCAGGACAAGATGGATTGACACAGTGGCCATGGCAATGTGGTCAGGAGTGTGTCAGAGACAATGGGATTGGGTCAGGACAGGGAAAAGTTTCAGTGCGGTTGTTCATAACGTTATAGTCAACTTGAATGCAAACAACATCAACAATGTATATAAATTATACACACACACACACACACATATGAATGACTAAGGATGATAGGAAAATTGATGTCTTCGAGCTGTGGTGCTGGAAGAGAGTGTTGAGTACACCATGGACTCCTAGGAGAACAAACAGGTTTGTCCTAGAGAGGGTAAAGCCGAGCTGCTCCTTGGAGGCAAGGATTTTGAAGCTTCATCTGACATCCTTTGGGTCACATAACAAGTCTGCATAGCCAGGCCTAGGCCTGTGAAATGTGACTGAAAGAGACGCAGAGAAATTCTTGGGAGTGTACTCTAATTGGCATCACTCTTCCTTGATGGTACTGGAATGTGGACATGGATCCTGTGGATAAGAACACTGCCATAGGGAGATGGGGTGAGGTGGAAGGAGTGTGGCTCCTGAATGCTGTGAATCTCAAATCATAGGGACCCTATAGGACACAGTAGAGCTGGCCTAAAGGGTTTCTCAGGCTGAGTTTATATATATATATATATACTGGTTTATTTACAAAGTTTGCATGCATTGTTTTTCACACATCTTTCCCACATGCTTTACCCATCCCTCCCTCCACCAACAAATTTTGTGACTTATGATTAGTGTGCCCCCGTATCCTCACCCCTCCGCCCCACCCCCGTATCCTCACCCCTCTGCCCTGCCCCCCGTATCCTCACCCCTCCGCCCCGCCCTCGTATCCTCACCCTTCTGCCCCGCCCCCATATCCTCACACTGGATCTACAATAACCGTCATATTCACTATTTGTCCTTATGGACCTTAGTTAGTTCACTCAGCATAATGCTCTCCAGACCTCCCAAGTTAGGGAGTAATTTTCAAAGTCTTTGCTCTGCAGGCTGTGTAGTGTTTCATCTTGTAGATGCATCTTAAGTTCTCAATCCGTTCAGTTGTGCTTGGACATCTGGGCTGTATCAATGTTCCTGCGATGGTGAATAACTCTGCTGTGAGCATTGCTGTACAAGTCTCCACTTGTGTCTCTGTTCTCATTTTCTCGGGGTATATTCCAAGCAGTGGAATAGCTGGGTCATGTGGAATTTCTATGTTCAGCTTTTTGAGGAAATGTCAAACTGCCTTCCAAAGTGGCTGAAATTTTTAAGGAAGCAGACTGCCAGTTTTCTTCCACAAAGTAGCTAATAGGTTCAAAAGCAGGATTTTGAATCTGCTCATTCCTGCTGTATGCCCTGCTGAGAAAGTTCATTTCCATCCCAGACACACTGAAACAGAACTTTCAATAAGAACCTCAGTGAGTCCTAGGTACACATAATTTTTATGCGTTAATTATTACCTGGTGGCCTTGTTTAGTTGTAGATTATGATTCCTTGCATCTAGGTCTGGGACTGTAAATTCTTAGCAGGAGTTCCATCTGAACTGATCGGGACCCTGACTCCAACTTTCAGCCTTCAGTTTGACAGAGGAGGACTTAAGCTCTTTGCTACCAAGATTCTTTTTTAAGCATTAGCTGTTACTACATTTAGTGTCTGCCTATGGATTCATGGAGCCACAAAAGCAAATTAAAACACTGTCAAGTGTTCTCTCTTCTTACATGGAGACTTCAGCACGCTCCCTTGAGGGTCTGCTCCATGCACAATGCCAGGTGGTCCCCTCGCAGACCCTCCGTGGCACAGCCTACAGATGAGTGAATTGCAGATACTCCCTCACTCGCTCACCTGTAAGGACCCTCCGTGCTTCCTAAATGGAATATGAAGTGTAGCCTGACGCAGCATGAATATCGTAACTGGAGATGAAACCATAGCTTCCTTACTTCATTTAAAGATAATTGCAGTGTGCTTCACACTGGAACGTAGAAATAACCCAAGAGAAGTTGTAGTTGAGGAAATACAGAATAAAGCACTTCCTGGTTCCAGACATGGAGCCTTGGGACGTGTGTCCATCTGTGGAATGAAGGAATAATAAAGATGGCCAGTCCTTTGAAAGGGTTAATAAACAGGAGAAACAGTTGTCTCCGCCACAATGGCTGAACGGCTGCGGGAGGACATCCTTGAGCTATCTAAAGCAAGCTCCCCACGGTAGTCACTCTCAATGCCATTCTCTATTTTATTTCCCTGATAGCATACATCACTGTCTGCACTGGTCTTATTCCTTTGTTTCCCTGTCTGAAAAAGAATTCCACCCAATTAGAGGTCATCTTTTCCCCAAGAAGGACAAAGAACTCAATTGTCTGTCACCACTAAATTTTCAATACCTGCACATTTTAGATGTCTGGCAAATAAATGCCTATTGAATGAATACTGGGTACTTGGAAGTCAGCAGTAAATGGTCATTACTTTTCAGATGATGTTATGGAAGCACAGAGAACATCTGTTTTAAAAGTTGCATGTAAGGAGTTAATCAAAAGTTTTACATGAAATTCTGCAGACGCTGCGCGGGTGAAGATGGATGCGCTGAAGCGCCAGCAGTTAAGGTTTTGCAGATTGTGACAGAGAATGCTAATTATTCCTCAAAATCTGTACTGACTTTTAGGTGAATGTTAGACTATTTGAAATAAACCCTGTGTTGCCCAGTGACAGGAGCTCAGGTGGCATAATCCATCAGAACTGTACTGTTCTTTCCAAACTGTGTCTCCCTGATGGTCTGGAAACATCAGTGGGTCTGAGGACAAAGACGTGTAAACTCCTCTCATGAGATCCACAGCCTTGAGACGTGCTGGAAGGCCAGGTCTGTTCCAGCTCAAGGACATTAAGGTAAGTGGCATAATGGGGGTTTGTGCTGAGATGCGAACCAATAGATCAGTGGTTCAAATCCACCAGTTACCCCATGGGACATGGCTAGACAGTCTTGGAAGCTGGAGGTTTACCATGAACCAGAGTGCACTCAGCAAGAGTGGGTTTTTTACGGACGTGAAGCCACATGGGTCACATACATCTGCATAGCCAGGTCTAGACCCGTGAAATGTGACGAAAAGCAATACAGAGAAATTCTAGGAGTGTGCTTCTATCAGCATCGCCCTCCCTTGATGGTGCTGGGATGCAGACATGGATCCTGTGGATAAGAAAGCCGCCACTGGGAGATGGGGTGAGGTGGAAGGAGTGTAGGCTCCTGACTACTGACGGCTGCAGAGCTGAGCCACACACGCACTAGGAAATGCAGCTCGTTCTCTTTCTAGTGTAAGGTCATTATTTGGGATCCCGCACAAGTCCAGGTAGAGATATATCCTGAAAATGAATGCACTCGAAAATACTGACACTCGTAAGAATCATCCTTGTTTTTCTGCTTGCAATTTTAATCACTAAAAATAGCGCCAGTGAGAAATCATTTGTCAGTCTCCTATTACTAGTTTCACTGTTTATATTACAGTTAATCTGATCAGCTTGTTAGAAAGATCAAATGAATTCCCTTAAGAGTTGAGATAAACTAGATTTTTTTAAAAAAAATTAATTTGTTTGTATACAACAATTCATGTGCATTGTGTTTTATATAATTCCTGTTCATTATTTTATATAATTAATTACTATTGATCCGTGCCTTTTATTACTCCATCTCCTCAAGTTCCCACTGCATCTTTCCTATTCCTTCCCTCCTTTGTCTGCTCTCCCACTGAATTTTCTTCCCACCCCATTTTCCCTCTTCTTTACCCTTTTGAACACTAACACATACCTTTCTCGGTATCCTTCTACTCTCACAATGGTATTATATGCGGTATCTGTCCTTTCATGACTGAGTTATTTCACTCTACTAGGTGTTTTGGGCCCTAGACTCCCAAAGCTTCTCTCTCAGTGGTCCTGGCACTAACTAAAGGGCCTGCTCCACAGGACAGAAGCAGAGATGTCCAGGTTAAGATACTCACCACGGGACAGGGATGCGCTCGCAACAAGGGAAATTCTTGCATCTCCAGCCTGGAAGACACAGGAGGAAGTGCAGTGCTTCTGAAAACTAGTGGGGGAAAGGACCTAAGAAAAACGACTCCTGGAAGGAGCTGTGCCCTTCCTGGGAGAAAGGCAGGTCCTGGCAGAAGCACAGCAAAACAGGACACATGTGTGGGGCTCACACCTTCCCAGGATGCTTTCGGGCTCTGATCCACAGTTAGTAACTTCATTGTTCAAATTTGGCCAAAGTCAAGGTCAGCTGTTTGGGGGGTTTTTTTCCATTTTTTTAAATTTATTTTTTTAGTGCACTGAAAAGAACAAAAAGAAAGACTCAAATCTGAGGAGGTGTTGATGGAGCTCACTGCCCTCCAGTCAGCTCTCACTCACTGAGACCTACGAGAATAGAGTGAAATTGCTCCGTACAATTTTTTTTCCCTAGCCTGCAGTTTGGGATTTTGGTTTTTTGGTGTTTTTATTTTTTTATTGTTTTATTTTTAAATCTATTTTAATAGAAGTTTACAGAGACTTTGGATTTCCATTCATTCATCGTTGCACACTTTCCTCCCATACCCCTCCCCCCAGCTCACTTTTGTCTTTGAAAAGTAAAAATAAATTATTTCATTGTTATACAATCTCCCCCTCCCAGTCCACTTCACTATGCAGCTTTCATTCTGGACATTTGTCATGACAATACTACCTAATCATATATAACCTCCTAAAAAGTTTCCTCCACTATGGAAGGCAGGATGGCACTTCCTCAAAAAGTTGGAAATAGAAATACCATTTGACCCAGCAGTTCCACTAGTGAGAATATACCCTAAAGAAACCAGAACTGCCACCCAAGCAGATATATACACACCCATGTTTATCACAGCTTTGTTCATAATAGCAAAGAGTTGGAAACAACCCAAGTGTGGTCATGCGAAGAGCCATGTGCAAGGGTTTGGTGGCTTGGATGGGACCCACTGGCTGTGAGCTCCACAGACAGCACTTTCTTCATTCTATCTTTGAACCTTTGACTGTATCTTATTTGAAAGTTTGCACAGAACACTCACTTTCTTTTACGTGACTGCACGTGTCTTGTCCCAGGCCCCAGGCTGCAGTCCTTGTGAGGTAACAGCGCTGCTCACACCTGCCCCAGGCCTCTGTCCTATCCTCACTCCTTCCTTGCCCCTCCATGCCTTTGAAAGGTTGTGCTAGGCCGAGAAAACAACCTTTCTCTCAGAGAGCTCTGGTTGGAGTTGTGCTATGAATCCAGAGATAGGAGGTTCAAACTTACCAGTGGTTCCACAGGAGAAACAGGAGTGATCGACTCGGATGTGATTCACAACCTCTGAAGACCAGCAGGAGGGGCAGCTAGGACTTGGTTCTGGCTCGACAGCACATAACAGCAGCAACAACAACAACTCCCTTTCTCCCAGGTTCTAACATTCATTTTCTGCTTTTTTAGATGCTATCAAGTCAGCTCTGACCCCTGACAGACAAGAGAGAAAGACTACCAGGCCCTGCGACATCCACACCATTTCAGTTGAGATTAAGCCCATTTTTGTAGCCATTGTATCAGTCCAGAAAAGTGAAGAGTCCAGGAGGAGAGGAGGGTGTTGAGATGGGCTGACACAATGAGGCTGGCACAGGACAGGACAAGGGTCTCACTGCATGTTCCAGTTGACTCAACAGCACCTAGCAACAACAGGTGGCGTGAGGACCAACAGACGGCCTCTTCCTGCACACAGGCGACTGTCGGTAAGCACAGATGAACAAGTAGCGACTTCTCACAGCAGGGCATTCATCTCCAGCACGCACCTGGCCCACGCAATCTTCTGAAGATAGTGTGCTGTTTCCTCTTAGGACCCAGTGCCAGAATACAGTGTATATTACAGTTTGTTATTATCATGCTACTGTTGTTCCTATGATCGTCCATGGACAATTCCTAGAGACTCGGACTTTGAGTTTCTAGATGAAATGAAGTGATCCAGGTGTGAACCTGCTAAAGGCAAAACTCCCTTATCATGCAACATCTTTTACCACAGAGTCATTCAGCTCTATTTTGTGCCGAGGTCCAAGTGGTCAGCGAAGCAACCTGTGCCTTCTAAGTGCTGAGAACATTCACGTTTTGAGAGCCCTGATAGAGTGTGTCACATGCAGAGCTTGAGTGAGAAATGCTCATCAAGGGAAATTTGGGCAGGAAGGCAGGAAGAAGAAAGTGTCCAAATACTGAGAGAAAGGGCATTCACTCATCACCAAGCTAAAAAAACAAAGTCATTAGCAGGCTTCATCTGTGAAAGTTTACAGCCCCATGTCTCAGAGAAGGTGGAGGCGGGGACACATTTAAAGCAGCAGTGTCCCCTTCGGCTCCCTCTGGCATTCACCAGAGCGTGACCCTGGAGAAGGTCTCTGGTGTTTGAAGAGCGAGCGGCCACTGTTCTCTACAGTCACGTCATTTTCTGCAGTAGTAAAGTTGGTGGAGAATCTCCTGGAGGACACGCCTGTGTCGAGACGAGACGGGGAGGCTGAGCGTGCAGCTCCTGTGGGAAAGGCCTCAGTCCACCAACCAAGGTCTGCAGCGAGGTTATTCCAACACAGTCAGCACGCGATGACCTCTCCAGTGCTCACCCGCAGAAGAGAGGTCCCCTGAACCCCAACAGTCTGAGTAAGCTTCCAGGAGCAGGCGACATGCGGGAAAAATGTGTGGACTAGCAGAGGTGAAAGAAATGGACGTGAGGAGGGAGGTGTTCGTGGTGGGAAAACATGAACAGAGGTAAACCTGAGAAATGGAGCACTGGAAAACAGAAGTTAAGCTTCCAAACATGAACCCACGTGTATGAAAGACTTAGCGAAGACTCGCAACAAGATGAATTGGCGTGGTGACCGCAGCAATGGGCTCAAGTGAATCAGAGATGGCGAGGGCGGCACAAGATTGGACAGGGATTAGAGCTGTTGTTCATAGGGTCGCTACGAGTCACACTCAGTGGCACCTAACAACAACATGAGAGTTGGTACAATTGTGTAAAATAAAAAACACAAGTATCACTTCAATTTTACTTAACTAGAATGAAACATGTAGGCTCTCATAAACTGAGACTCAGTGGCTAAATTACCATGAATGATGAGTCACATACTGAAGGGCTTCAAGGTTAATCCATTCCAGCTGCCAGCCTTCCAGTCAGCGGGATAGCGTAGTGCACTCTGCCTACACCGCCAGAACCCCTAAAAAAGTGACCAAAACCCTTAAATTATGTTCTATCCAATGTTCTTTGGGAATTCAGTTATTTATTCATTAAGGAATCTTCTATATAAGTATTTAAAGTCCATCTGTATATGTATGAAGAGAGAGAGAGAGAGAGTCAACAGCATGACTGTCTAAAACGTTCTCACTCCTGGAGGCCTGGTGTTGAATTTCACAATGGGATGGGTTGACAACCAAAAGATCAGCAGTTCGAATTCACCAGTGGCTCTGTGGGAGAAAGATGGGCAGTCTTCCTGTAAAGACTTACAGCTTCAGAAACCTAATTGAGGGTTCTATGCGTGGAACCCATCAGCATTGGGTTCATTCTTTCTTATTTTACTCACTGCTTCTCCCATGTGTCCCTCCACCCCTTCATTTCCAGATTGGAGAGGAAAATGCTAGAACTGAATGAGTGAGATTCTCCTCTGCAAAACTGAGACACAACTTAGCTGATAGAATCACTTTGACGGTGACACTCCTCACAGGGCTAATGTATTAAGATATTAAATTGTAGTTCTGATGATGACGAAGCCGAGGTACAGGCTGGAGATCATGAAGGATGCTGGGTGGGGGCTTCAGGAGTGATGGAGAAAGGAGGACACGAATCCCCACATCTGCCCAGGTGGACCTTCCATCAGCTGTTATCATGTTTGGAAAGGTGGAGGGACAGCTCAAGAGAGAAAGACTCTCACTGAGATGGATTAAGTCAGTGACTGGGGTACGGAGGGTAGGTGTCAGAGACAATAAGGCTGGCACAGGATAGAGCAGGGTTCAAATCCATTGTACAAAAAGTCGCTATGAGTCACATGTGACTCGACAGCACATAACAACAAGAAATAGATATTCACTGCTACTAAGATACATGGATGGTAAGAGCGACCAGAATCGCCTTGTGTTCTTTGTGTTTTAAAAGTAGTTTAATGAATGGATGGAAATCCAAGTTTTTTATAAACTTTAATTAAAATCTCAATTTAAAAAAAAAGGCATGAGAGAGAGAGAAAAAAAAAATAGTTTCAGGCCAGGAAATGACCCTGGATAATAGAAAGAAAATGAAGTTACATTTTTCTCACATTCTAATTAATTTCCAATCCCCCCCCCCCAAACACCAGAGGCTGGAAACAAAGAGTGTTCAACTGAGCTAAACCTTTAGTAATAGTAAGAAAAAGAATAATTGGAAAAGCATACAAATCACAGCAAGTGATAGTAAAGGTTTCCATCTCCCACCCTCAGTCCATCGCCCAAAGCTTATGAAATAACGAAAACAATGACTTTTTCTTTGCCAATACAGTATCCTTATCATTGTAGTGCATGCTACCCAAATGACAGCACAGCTCCAGAGGTTCAAATCCACCAGTGGTTCCGTGGGAAGGCGGGCTGTGTCCTCCCATTAAAATGTGCAGTGGTAGGAATCCACCAGGGGCTTGCTGTGAGTCCAGAGGGAGGTGACGAGGGAGGTTTCGAGTTACCTGTAACCCTTCAGTGCTTGCACACACACACATAAACACACACGCGCACACACTCATGAAATTTCAAAACCACGCACAGTGTGTATACCTACATTTCACATAAGCACACACACACTTAACTTCATATCACACACAGAGCACAAGTGCTAACACACCTCATTAGTGCACACCGATGTATCACATGCACACAATATACATATGCAGCCCCAACCATGTGCACAGTAATATCACACACACATATGTAACCTCAGTATCACGCACACATGTATACACACAACCTCAAGATCCCATGCAAACCCCACACCCATGTAACTCAGTATCCCATGGACACAACCCATATGAAACCCCAAAGGCACATGCACACATATAGGCAACACGTCCGCACACGTATGCAGCCTAAAGTGCACGTACACCTCGACAGAGCCCCAATGGAGCATGCACGCAATGCGAGTGAACACAGCCTCCCGATCACAGTATACAGCATGATGACGTTGGTGAGAGTCAAACCTACTGCCTCGGGGGCTTGAGTAAATCTCCCTCTCTGACCTCGCCTGAGACAGCAGTGATGTCTCACGCACATAATCGTAATAATTGGTTACTACTTCCACATGTTGCTACTGTGTACATTCAAGTCAGAACTGACTCACAGCTGAGCCTCTAGCCAGTTTTCAGAAGCAGTAAACCACACAGGAGGAGACTGCCCTTCTTTCTCCCACAAAGCAGCTGGTGGATTTGAACCATGTGCCTTTAGGTTGGCAGCACAGCTCCCTACTATTAAGCTACCAGAGCTTCCTTTCTGCAAATATATGATATTTGGAGGATGGGCAGTCCCCTCCTGTGTGAGTAACTGCCTCTGAAAACCCATCAGAGGGTCAGCCATGGGTTGGTTCCAACTCTACAGTCCACAACAACAACAACAGTTAGCCTGTGTTAATCCTTATGCCAAAAATGTCCAGCTCTAAACAAAAACATAATAAAAAAACCAGCACGTTTTATATCCATATACATGCACATATATGCATGTAATCATAAAAAAGGTGCACACAAAAAATAAAAAAGCGTAAGCTTAAGCTTTTAAAAAGACATCATTTGACAAATCAAATTGCTTTAAATTATTAACTACAGATTTTTTCTTTTCAGTGGCATAGCATTATGAACCTCTTATGCAGATGACACAACCTTGCTTGCTGAAACTGAGGAGGACCTCATGCACTTGCTGCGAAGGGTCAAGGACTGCAGCCTTCAGTATGGACTAAGGCTCAATGTCAAGAAGACAAAGATTCTCGCCACTGGACCAATTGGCAGCGTCAGGATGGATGATGAAGAGATTGAGAGTGTTCACAGCTTCAGTTTGCTCGGCTCCACAGTCAACACTCTTGGTACCAGCAGTCAGGAAATCAAAAAGCGTATCGCGATGGGAAAGTCTGCTGTTAGGGACCTCTCTAACGTACTCAGGAGCAACAGTGTCTCTCTGGAGACTAAGGTGTGCCTGATACAGGTCATGGTATTTGCAATCGCTTGTTATGCATCAGAGAGTTGGACAATGACTAGGGAGGACAGAAGGAGAGTGGATGCTTTTGAGCTGTGGTGCTGGAGAAGGGTACTGAATGTACCATGGACTGCCAGGAAAACAAACAGATTCATCTTGGAGAGGATTAAACCAGAATCCTTGGAGGCAAGGATTCTGGGGCTTCGTCTGACATACTTTGGACATGTTGCCAGGAGGGACGGGTCCTTGGAGAGGGACATCATGCTTGGGAGGGTGGAGGGACAGCGCAGGAGGGGAAGACCCTCTATGAGATGGATTGATTCGGTGACTGGGGTAATCGGGATGGGTGTGTCAGAGGCGGTGCAGTTGGTGCAGGATAGAGCAGGGTTTAGAGGTGTTGTGCATAGGGTCGCTATGAGTCGGAAACGACTCGATGGCACATAACAACAAACAACAAATATTTAAAAAAATTATAAAATCCATTAACCAGATAATGGTTACAAATAAAAGTAATTTTCATGCCATAATCAAGTGTATTTTGCATAAAACACATTTCCTAATTCAGCGAGCTTCACTCCTGTTTTTTGTAGAAGCATAAACAGTCAGTCTGTGGAAAACCCTCGGAGCCACAGCAAGCGCGCCTGCTACGGGCTGGAAACAAGACCATGAAGGTGGAAGGTGCTCAAAACACACCTGGGAAAGAGTCACCTCCTCACCGTAGAGTTGGCTTTAGTGACGTGGACAGAACAAAATCTCAGCCAGCCAAGACCACCAGCCTTTCTCCTAATGCCTCCCTGGATGGGAACCTACAACCTTCCGCTTCTCCTGACCATGAGCTCTTCAAAGTCAGAACACTCTGTTCACTTCAACTGAAATGATTTTGAAAAGTATTTTTCCACAGCAACTGAAATAAGCACGTGTGAGTATTGGTGTTGCTTTTAGATGCCGTCGGGTGGCTTCTAAGTCACAGCGGCCCTGTGGACAGGAACTGCCCAGCACTCTTTCATCATCACCATCGTTGCTTGGACAGCCCAGTCGTTGCGCTGT
Organism: Elephantulus edwardii; assembly: GCF_000299155.1. NCBI lineage: Eukaryota > Metazoa > Chordata > Mammalia > Macroscelidea > Macroscelididae > Elephantulus > Elephantulus edwardii. Next base: position 5,031,113 of record NW_006399957.1, on the reverse strand, counting down.
TGCAGTCACTGCATCAATCCATTCACTGAGGGAATGCTTTTCTCTTGATTTTCTACATTTTCAAGCACAATATCCCTTCCAAGGACTGATCTTTCATGCTGTTGTAGTTAGGTGCCTTGGAGTTGACGACTCATAGTGACCCTACAAACAACAGATTTACACTCACCAGTAGCCATGGTCAAGTTTCCCAGGACATCAAGTAATAAAGTAACCGTGGTCAAGTTTACCAGGACAGCAAGTAATAAATGTTGAAGAGGATGTGGCGAGATAGGAACTCTCATATATTGTTGGTGGGAGTGTAAAATAGCACAACTGCTCTGGAAGGCAGTTTGGTATTTATCAAAAAGCTGAACATAGAAATTTCATATGACACAGCTATACCACTGCTTGGAAAATACCTCGAGAGAATGAGAACTGAGACACAAATAGAGACTTGTATATCAATGTTCATAACAGCATTATTCACCATCACAAGAACATGGAAACAGCCCAGATGTCCAACCACAATTGAATGGATTGAGAAATTATGGTACATTTATACAAGGGCACACAGGAGCAATGAGTTTGTAAATTATTATCTAACATGGAGGAACTGGAGAGCGTTACACTGAGTGAACTAGCTCAGTCCCATAAGGACAAATACTGTATAAAACCATTATTGTAGATTGAGTATGCGGATCCAAGGGTTGGGGGGGAAGCAGAGGGGTGAGGATGGGTGGGGGGTTACTCATAGGGTTGCACAATTTGAGGGGGGAAGTGAAGGAAATGGGAAAGTTACTCTGTGAAAAATAATGTATTTTAACTGTGTAAATTAGTATAATAATAATAATAAAAAACACAATGTGACTAAAGTGTGACATACAATGAAAAAAGTACACATACATATATACACACACACTATATACATACATGTGTGTATATAAATATATATATAAAACCAGTCTTACTATCTTTACTTCTAAGGATTATTTTGGCTTCTAAGAAAAGTACGTCCATTCATTGGAAATAAATGATTTCACGGTTTTCCTTAATTGTCTTATAACTTTTATTTACGCAAAATTACTAAGCCTTCACTCATTTTTACTTTCCTACAGTCTGGTTTTTTCCCCTTGTCCTTGTATAGACTCACACTCTTTAGTTTTTCTCTTTGCTATCTACTTTTTCTTTGAGTTGTTTCCTATGAGATATCTACGTTTCACTTTAAAAACTATGATTAATGTTTCTGTTTGTATGTAAGATTATTAAAGGATGCACAAATATTACACAAAATTCAATTCTTGGTAGCAAGAGGATAGAATCTGATGATTATCAAGATGCTGTATGCACGCACTTCATTTTTCCCTTTTCACTTCTGTTTTCCCTGATTCCTTTCTTTGCACACCTGCATTATTTCTTTTTTTAATTAATTACTTGCTTTAATTAATGATAAAGAAACATGTCCATGAATGATTGTGCGGAAAACCAATATGATTTGTAAATCTTCACTTAAATAACTTAAAGGTTCAGGCTTGGACATGTGGCAGTGTCTACTTGCTGGGAAAACAGTGTTCATTAGTCTTCAGTCTCACGTCTTGAGAGTGGGTGCTCTTTGCCTTGGCATCTTTCCCAGGATGTTTTGCTAAAATATCCAAGGATATCTTTATTAGTTATGATCCCACCTGTTCCGACACTGACCATGGACTTCCTTGTGGACATAACATTGGAACTCATAGGCAAAAAAAAAAAAAAAAGATACCAAGAATACATTCTGAATCTGTGGGCAGTTTGCAAATGCATCTTTATAATTGAAATTTTCATGGAACAACCAAGTCCTTAAGCATTCTACAGACACATTGACAATTCTACTGGGACAAAAGATGCTTATTTATGAGTAAAGAATTCATAAGGACTAAGCCTGCATTATTTCTGATGTTTAATTTCCACACAAAAACTTCACAGCAAAAGCCTGTACAACAATATTGTTTTGAAATCGTCCTGTAGTCACAGCATTGACTAAGGCCTCTTTTCCATTGTTTGGAGAACAATGTGATTGTGTCTAAAACTCCCAGCAGGACTTCTGTCCCTCACTCTCATATCCTGTAAACATTTGTTTGTCACCTTGGGGATGCTATGTTTGAGAGTGATTGACAAATGACAGACCTCTACCAGAAGTAACACTTCACACAACGCATAATTTCTCGTGAAACACAGAACAAGAGAACAAGCATAAATGAAAATCAAGATGAGGGGTTGAAAGGTTGTTGAGAGATTTTTCTTAGAATGTAATCAGAACCCTGGGGCATGCTGGTAGCAGCCCTTAACTCCAGGCCTGCAGAGTTTAGCTCCAGAAGCCTCCACTCAGAAGCTGTGGTCCTTTGTTTCACTGTTATCAGGAGAAATTGATAGAAGCATTTGATAATGCAGCCAGAGAGCTAAAATGAATAAAGAAACCTTTGATTCAAAGGAGACAAGTCTTAAGAAGAAAAACAATCAACTGAGTGTAAAAGCTTCCCAGGAGGGAGATTCTGGTAATAATCATCATCCCACCACCAGACAAATCAACAAGACTCCTAAAACCTCATTGGGAAACAATGCCCTTCATTTGCTCCGCAATATGAAGGTACAAATGCAAAGGCAAGTCAATTCTCTGTTTCTAGGAAGAAAGACTAAATAGACTAATCTCTCTTATCTCCTTTACTTTCAGTTTCTTCCTTCCAACTCTTCTGTCTATAAACATACTGAAATCTCAAAAAAATAAAATGAGAAAGTTGATTTTGAGTCAGTTCTCAAAAATGGCGATCCACTCTATCACAATGGAGCTGAGCCAGGTCCAAACAGCTTCTCAGAAGCAGCCGCCCACCTGCCTCCTACCTTCCCTAATCGAGAAGAGTCCCCAGTCTCACTCCCCAGCAACTCCCACTCAGGCATTTCCGTTCAGCACATATTTATTGAGTGCCACTTCTGGGTAGTAACTGTTTAAACACAGAAGATCGCTTACACTATCAAGAACTTGAGAAATATCCTTATCCTCCCAGACAGGCTACCTGTTCACTTCTCTTTCAAAGACTCTTCATTCACTCCTTTTTATTCAAAATTGTCTCATTAACACTTGACTTATGTCACACAATTTTTCTAACAACTTCATTATGATAAGATCCACATGTTGGTGACTCATTAGAAGGAAGCGTATGTACAGGATTTTTTAGTATATTCACAGAGATGTGCAACCATCAACAAAGTCCATTTCAGACCAACAATAACCTCCTTTTGATTGGGAATGCATTGCCACGTTGGCAGCCGAGCAGAGTACACATGGGCAGAGGAGAAGGCGGGCAATGGAGAAACCAGCTCAGAGTCTGAGCTGGGAAACAGGGACAACACAACTGTCAAGTACTCATCAACTAACCCAGCAGTCTAGGGCCCGACTCCCTAGAGATGCAGCAAGAGGAAACTCTGGGGACCTGCTCCTCCTGTTGGGGTTGGTGTCAGGTGTTTCCATGGAGTAGGACTCATACCTACTCTGTATGAGCTTGAAAACCTGGTTGGGCGGCTCAGCTCCATCTTATAGGGTCAGTACAATTGAAACAGATTCAACGACATCTAACAACCACAATAAAGCAGAAAATATGGGGGGAGGGGGAGGCCACTCTGGATCAGAGCAAATTAGAAGATAGAATTAGACGTTTGTTGCCAAATCCATCAGACTTGACTGGTAGATCAGCCTTGCCAAATTTCCTTTTGTAAAAAAGTTCTCCTTTTGCATCTTTTTAAAAATTTTAAGTTTATTTTATTTACTTTCATTTCATTTGTGTTTGCCTTGTTGGCTTGTTGTATTCCTTTTAATTTTATTAATTTTATTGATTTTGTTCAGAATATATAGCAACACAGACATCAATACAATGGATTATACCTGTACAATTCGGTGGAATTGATTATACTCTTCGACCCATGAAACCATTCACATAAGCTCACTGCCTTGCCAAAGATTAATAAAAAATGACAAGAATACGGATCTCCCAGAAATTAAAGCTGAGGCCATAGAACTAAAGAAATCATTCCTGATGTCAGAAGGATCTTGACTAAAAGCTGAAAATATCAGGATGATTTTTACTTTTTGTTTGTTTTCTTTTAAATTTTCTTCTATAAAAGGTGTTTTTGGTTTTGTTTTTTTTTAACTTCTTGTGATTTGAGGGAAAGTTTACAGAGCAGATTGGTTCTCATCTCAATCATTCACTTTTTTTTTACTTGATTATAATCTCCACAGTATCTTGGCCACTTCTTTCCAGAGATTCTTATTCATATTCACCTCTCTACCCTTTCCATTTTTTTTTATTCTTACTTTATTCTGGAAAAGATGGATATTTGTTCCCATTCCAAAGAAAGGTGACCCAACAGAGTGCGGAAATTATTGAGCAATATCATTAATATCACATGCAAGCAAGACTCTGCTGAAAATTATCCAAAAACGTTTGGAACAATATGTCAACAGAGAACTGTCAGATGTGCAGGCTGCATTTAGAAGAGGTCATGGTACTTGGGATAGTATAGCTAATGTTAGATGGATCTTGGCAGAAAGTAAAGAATTCCAGAGGAATGTCTATCTGTGCTTCATTGACTATGCAAAGACTTTTGACTGTGTGTATCACAACAAGCTGTGGTTGACTCTGAAAAGAATGGGAATCCCAGAACACTTGATTGTGCTAATACAAAATCTATACTTGGACCAAGAGGCAGTCATCAGAACAGAACAAGGAAACACTACATGGTTCAAAATCAAGAAGGGGGTTCATCAGGGATGTATTCTGTCTCCACACCTTTTGAATCTGTCTGCAGAACAGATCATCTGAGATGCTGGGCTATACAAAGAGGAATGTGGCATCAGGATTGGTGGAAGAATCATCAACAACCTGCGTTATGCAGATGACACAACCCTGCTCACTGAAACTGAGGAGGACCTGAGGCACTTGCTGCTGAAGATCAATGACTGCAGCGTCCTATATGGGCTGAAGCTCAACATCAAGAAAACAAAGATTCTCACCACTGGGTCAGTTAGCAGCATCAGTATGGATGGTGAAGAGATTGAGATAGTTAACAGTTTTAGTTTACTTGGCTCCACAATCAACACTCTTGGTTACAGCAGCCAGGAAATCAAGAGAAGAATTGCATTGGGAAAGTCGGCTGTGAGGGACCTCTCAAGAGTACTGAAGAGCAACAACGTCAGACTGGAGACTAAGGTGCACCTGATCCGGGCTATAGTCTTCCCAATTACGTGCTATGCATCGGAGAGTTGGACAGTGAATAGGGTTGATAGAAAGAGAATTGATGCCTTTGAGCTGTGGTGCTGGAGAAGAGTACTGAATATACCATGGACTGCTAGGAGAACAGGTTTGTCCTGGAGAAGGTGAAGCCACAATGTTCCTTGGAGTCAAGGATTCTGAAGCTTTGTCTGACATTCTTTGGGCATGTTGCAAGGAAGGATTGGTCCTTGGAGAGCTCTTGTACATAAGGTCACTATGAGATGCAAGCGACTCGATGGCACATAACAACAACAACAACTTTTTTCTGGGCAAAAAAACTTTACTTTTCACTTACATGGTTGATTGTCTCTTTAAAGTAAAAACTCATTGATGTTTGAATCGCCTAGATTAAACCTTCTTAAATTCCTGATGCTGTTCGTTTTTGTGTGCCATCGAGTCAGACCAGCTCATAGCTGACCCTTCCGTGGTTTTCAGAGGTGGTTAATCACAAGGGAGGAGACTGCACATCTTTCACATAACAGCTGTTGGGTGTGAATTATATGCCTTTGGGTTGGCAGCACACTGTGAAATAGAAAATGATTACCGTTTTAAGCCACTAATTTTGGGCTTATTTCTACAACTGACTATTGTACCTCCTGAGCAAATCCATTGCACTTGCGTAAATTCAGGCTCATTAGTGCTGCAGGCTCCGTCAAACTTCCCCATGAGTTGCCAAGGCTGTAATCTGTACAGTCATAGACTGGCATGTCCTTCTCCCTCAGAATGACTAGCAGGTCTACTTCTGTCTGAAATACCTCATCCTCCCCTTTCCCTCACATGTACCAGCTATATTCCCAATGCTGTGGAGCTATGGAGTCAAGTCTCCACATCTTACCCACTGGGGTTTTGAGGCTGCACATTTTTATGGGAGGAGACTGCTTCCTTTCTCCCAGGGAGCAGCTGGTGTATTCAAACTGCTGACCTGTCAGTTAGCAGTGTGAGACCTAAGGCACTAAGTCTTCAGCAGTGCAACTCTAGACTCTCATCCTGGAAGCCAGATTCCTGCCCTCACTCTTAGAAAAACATTCTGTACTGCCCATAAGCCCTGAAAAAAAGAAAGATTAGCCTAAGAAGCAATTAATTCATTAAGAGACTATTTACAGAGTCGTAAAAATGATAAATGGTGCCAATACACAATAATGAAGCATTCAGGGACTTAAAACAGCAGGAAACTATTACTTTGGCAGAATCCAGAGAGAGTTATAGCCATGATTCAACGGAGCTGTGGCTAGAGAGAGAGAAAGAAGAAAAGGAAATATCTTCTCCTCTTTCTCCTTTTCAACTCTTCAAAATTTTTTGAGACCTCTTGTTTGTCAGCCTGGAGTAGTCCAAGCAGGTAAGAAACCTAGAGACCCCAGAGCTCACCTTTCAGGCACAGAGCAGGTGAGGAAAAAAAATGAACAAACCTGAAGGGATTGAGAGAAAATAACACACAGCCTATAAATTACTCACCAAATCCTTCTTAACCCTCGTTGCTTTTAAATCGGAGTATTTTAGGGACTATTGTTTCTTTGTTTGATATTAGGTAAGTCATTCAACAAGTGTGCTCTCCAATGCCTATAAATTGAAAAGGAAAAATGGAAAAGGAGGTATTGAACTTCCCACAGAGATTATCCAGTGCTGACATAGTATTGAATTTCATATGAGGCAAGGGATGACAGAGATGAGTTAGTTTTGGTTTTGGTGTTTTTTGGTTTGTTTGTTGTCACTCACTTTTTACCCAGAGTTGAGAGAAAGAACAGCATGTTTAAACGGAGTGTAAGACAATTAGTGCCAGGAAAAAAAAAATTACATGGTGTTTTATTCTTATTTATGAGTTCATAACAGTTATAGTCCTCACCTAAGCTATAAAGACATGCAGTTAAAACCCTTGAAATTGATCATTTTTCACTTTTACAGAAACGAGGAGGATTAAACTTAATTTCTCATAAAATACTCCTATCTCCTTGGCAATATTCTGAAGATTCCAGGCCCCATAAAGAGCTGAAAGTGTCTACAATATGCCCCCAGTGGAACTGGCCACAGGTGTGTCCTCAGTGATGGAGCTGCTTCCCTTTGCCATCGGACATGCATAAACCGTTTTGAAATCATCCCAAGAGAGAAATAAGACTCTGAAACATCAAAAAGCTCTTTTGATCTAGAGAATGCTTTTGTAGCATGACTCATAACATGCTTAATTGCCTAAAGGAATGAAAGGAAAGCAGAGACTAAGAATTACTTAAAATTGCTCATCATCAAGTTAAAGGAATGCTAGGTTGCAATTCCTTCTTCTACTAAAACCAGATGGCAAGCTTAAACACTCAGAATATCTGAAAGCCACAGATAAACGAAGAAGAATCACAAGTCTGGGGATGGTAACAGAAGCATTTTAATAGAAGAACTGGCCTCGGGCAAAAATCAAGAAGGCAAATACTGGTTTTGATGTCTTTCCTGTGTTTGGAATCCCTTTCTCTCTGGCACTGACCTTCCAGATGGTCACGTTTTCTTTTCTTATGCAGATATTCACATCTCTAGACTGGTCTTAGGTCCTCATAGCATGCCCAACCTCAACATCGGTCAACATATATGAGTATGAACCTTAGAGCAGAAGGTACTGTGGTTTCTGCAGCCCCACATTTGAAGAAGTACACAAGAGGAAAGGCAGAAGAGAAATTCAGCAAGAATGTAACATCTACGGATAGGTCTTAGGGATCTAAGGATCAAGTGCACCTAGAAAAAGGTGACTATCCAAGCGTTTGGCATTTAAGCTTTACATACATGTGTGTATCTTGTATCTAAAGAATCCCATATATTTTCTGTTCTAGAGTTACGGTCTCACAATAAACAAAGAGCAATAGCACAAAAATCAACAAGAAGATTTTTGTGTTTTGTTAAAATTCCAGCAGCATAGACCACAGAGCTGCACTAACTCAAAGGCTGTGTGTCTCCATCAGCAAAAAACCATTAACTGCTCTGAGAAAGACGGACAGCTCAGCTGGAGTGATTTACAATCTTAGAAAGTTAAGGGCCATTTTGAGTCAGAACTAACTCTATAGGAGTGAGTCTCAGAGTTCAGTATATTTTGTATGAAATTTGACCTTTAATTTCTTTAATGAGTATTCATTTCTCTTTAATCAACAGCTTTTCTTGAATGATATTAAAAAAAAATCCAAAAAATTATTGTTTAAAGCAGGATGCTGCTAATGAAAGAGTCTGTAGTTCAAACTTATCCGTCTTTCAAAAGACGGTCTTTAGACACCCTGCTTGCCTCACTGTTTACAGATTCAGAACCCCACGGAGCTGTTCTTCTCTGTCCTGGGGGGGTCACAAGGAGTCAGAATAGACCCACAGGTAATGAGGATGCCACAGAGAGCTACACCGATGCACCAACCATTTCAATCAACCATGTTATTTGCTTCTAATATTAACTCACTTTATATCTATTGCTCTCTAATTGCTATTGATTTAGAATCGATTCGTAGTTGACTCTCCAGTGAGTTTCCAAGGGTGCCAATTGCAAGGGAGGAGATTTCCCAGGGATGGATTTGATCCAACAGAGAGGTTCAGCCTTTATATTAGCAGCACAACCCGTGATGAACTACTTCTCCAGATTCTCTTGTGTTAACTAAAGGAAAAAAAATATTTTTTTAAGAAATCTGAGAATCAATTTGTTTAATATGTTATGATCCTGAATGAAACACTAAAACTAATGTGATACATACAATAAAGTAAGTGATCAAAAAGTGTGGCAAAATAAATGCTAGCATTAGGACTAAGACTCTATGAAAACAGGCAGTGGATGCGTCAGGGGCTGCGGAAAGGTGTGAGGAGTTGCTGACAGAAGCAATGCTGCTAACAGAATGACTTCAACAAAGGGCCTCCATTGCTACTAGGGACGATTACTTCATAATATAATGGACAGTGATGTGATTACAATGAACCCCGCCTTAGGTGTAACAGCATTTTCAAATTTACCAACCTTTTTTTTTTTCAATTAGGATTTTTTTTTCCCCTCCTATGTCCCTGTCTGAACCTATAAACAGTTTTGAAAGTCATCTTTTGTCCATATAGATTTTCACAAAAGTCTTTAAGTTCAATAGCATTTTCATTATCTGGCAGGGTTAGTGACTTGGTTATCTGGATAATTGATTTTTTACATTATTCAAATGCAATATGAAATTGCCTGTATCACATTCTCATTGTCTTTCTGGTTTATCTTTCATTTATTTAATTATAAAGTATTTTGAAGTTTAACTCGAAGACATTTTCCATCAAGAACACGGTTATTAACAAACTAGTGGAAGCTGAAAAATGACTTTTCTGCTTCATAGAATTAACAGCATGAGTCAAATCTAGAAAGAATTTTTCCATGTCCACCATCCACACTGTCAGAAAATAGCTGCTAACAGTATTTATGGGAAAACTATGCATAGTTAAAAATAATTTTTCTCCAATAAAGAAAACCAAAAATGATTTAAAAAATGAAAACAACAGTAATTTGTCATAATCTCAAACACTTCAACCCTGTAAGAGTTGACAATTTTGATGATGGCTTAAAGCTCTCAGTTCGGGGCTTACAGAGTATATAATCAAGGCCAGCCTGTCCTCAAGTCTCCTACTTTTATTTTCCACCAAGTCCTCAAATGCGTCAGGTGTCCACAGGTCCCCCTAGGCGGTGTGATGACTTACTTTGTCCTCCAGGGCTCCCTCGCTGCAATGCACTGCCCGCCAGGGCGTCGCTATTACCAGGGGAGCTGCACCGCGGCCTGCAGAACTGTGGGCTTCTCCACGTTGGCGGACACAGAGATCTGTGTGCTGCTCCAGCCGAGTCAACTCATCTTGGCACAGAAGTCGTTGGTTTACTGGTCAACCGCATGCTGGTAGAACTAACGTTCCTGTGGTTTTGCTTGGATGGAGATTGTAAAGGACTCTAGATTACTGCTGCTCTTCTAGAAAGCTCTACTTCTCAGGAAGAAATGCTTCTCTGCTTACTGCCTTCCTTTGTCTACTGACAGCACCCCCAATCCTTGGGGGGAGCCCTGGTGGCACAGTCTTAGAGCTGTACTGCTAATCCAAGGTGTGCTTCTCTGATGGCTTGAATCCGCCAACAGCTCTGAGGAAGAAGGTTGGGTGATCTCCCTTGTGCTGCAAGCCTTGCAAACACTGGGGGTCAGCTGTGAGTTGGCTTTGACTCAACGGCAGTGTGAGGGAGGAGGGAGAGGTTGACTATCACTGTAGTTGGTAACTGCTTTCTGTAGGAAGGATTACTAGTCCTCTCGTTGTTTTATTACAGTTGCATGTAGTATAAAATGTGTTGTTACTGTGTATCATCAAGTCAGAACAAAGGAGCTTGCCCACCTTTCTCCCACAGAGCAGCTGGTGGATTTGAACCACATGCATTTGGGTTGGCAGCACAATTCCTTACCACTAAACCATCCGAGATCCATATAAACTGTTATACACATGGAAATGAATAGATTTGTTCGTAATTTAGTGGACACTGATTAGAATCTAATTCTCCCCATTATCTGTGTTTTGTACTTTCCATCAAAGCTTGTTGCCATCCTGAAACATTCCAGCACCGTGTTTCTCTCTCAACAAAACAGTCCAATTATCATATATTGTCTTTTGCTAAACTTTTCTTCCTTAAAGATGAGAATTATACCAGGTATATCAGACTAGTGCACTAAAATCAGAATAAAATACTTTCTTTAGAGTGATTTTCTTTAATATAAAGAAAAACTTTATAAAATATTTTTTCACCAACTCAATTGTTGGTTTTTGATTGACTGTGTTGAAAAAAAGTATATTGATTTCTCAGTGTCATTTCCCCCTCGGGTTCCTCAGCGATGGACCACACACTGCATAACGTGCTGGCTGTGGTGCAGTAATCGGTTACAGCATCTGTGGTCCACGCTGGATTTGTATCTAGAATCTCAAATCATTTCCTTTGCCCTGGTTTAAGCAAACATGAGCCTCTCTAGGATTCGTGCACTGTGTATTAATATAAATAAGTAATGTCCCTTCTCAATGACCCCTGTTGTATTTATCAAGCAGCTAGCTAAACAAAATGGTGTTCTGGCCCCATCAGATGTATCAGCCACCTTATTACACATGGAGAGGGAATCATACACACCAATTTCAACTGTCAGTGTCAAAATTTCATCAATTCTGCCTGCGGCGGAATGCTCCATATCAGATAACTCAACATTTATAATAGAAGATATTATATGAACAAATAATCACTGAGACCAGTTTGTTATTTTTAAAATAATGTGTATACTGTGTCTAGATGCAAGAAAGGATAAGACTCCTTTTCACTTAAAACAAAGCACTTTTGATAATCAATTGTTGATTTGGGCACTTAAAATCATATTCTGATTAAATGCCTCCCCCGCACCCCCCCATGGGCTAAAATGGTTGCCAATCCTTTGCAGCTACTCTGACGAATCAACTCAACATTCCTGTCCTTGAATGTGAACTGGACTTGGGACATGATTATGTCCCAAAAGAATATGGCAGAAGTGACACTGTGTGAATTTTTTTCAAGCCTTGGCTTCCAATGGTCTTTAAACTACACCCTCTTCTCTTGTGAAAGTCAGCTCTGGCCAATCACAAACAGAATGAGACATCAGTGAAGAGAAAGACCGCTTGGCAGAGAGAGACCAGCTGTCTAAAGCATCCCAGACTTCAATGTTAGCTTAAAGGCTCCACTGAGACCTTCTAAGGCCAGCTACCCCTTGGCCCATCCACTGCCTGACTCCAAATGCTTGTGTGAAACCACGTAGGACCCTCTGGAATGGAGAATCCACTCAGCTGAGCCCAGACCAAACCTACAACTCATCTCATAATAAATGAAATATTTATTATCTTAGATGAGTAAATTTTGGAATAGGTTGTCCAAGAGGGATAGATGACTGATAAAAATTATTGAAGGAAACATATCCATAAACTATTTCAAGTCAATTGCAAACACAAAGACATGCACACAAATACTCCTCTACCACTATCTACACCACAACCACCATCAACAGCACTTGGAATTTGACACTCGTGTTTGCAATATGTAACCAGAAAACCATTCATTGCTTCTATTCATTGGTTCAGATTACAAATTTAGGAATCCAGATATCAAAAATGTATAGCAATAACGAATAAGATTATATAGACAGTCAGAATTCAGTAAAATAATCTTCAATGTGACTTAACTCCCTCACAACAAGTCCTGGAGAATGGGACACCTTTGCATTTGGGGGGGGGCATGGGGGAAAGGCTCTGTCTCTGAAATGCAGTGAACCCAGGTGAGTCTCCTACACTGGGCTCCGCGAGCTCTGCAAGCTGGTTTCCACTCGGTTTGCTGCTCAGCCTCTGTCTCCTCATTTATAAAAATGGAGATAAACGCACCCACTTCAGAGGGTTCATGCCAGCCTTATAGGTGTCCTGGAGAGAAGGTGCTTCACACCGCCTGACACACTTACAAATAAACATTTACCTCACAGGTTATGATAATCATAAGCTTTCCTCAGAAACACTGGAAGTCCTTTCTGGTTAATGTCAGCTGTAGAAAGTCACTAGAGATGATCTCCACAGATGGAAGGAAAAGCAGGCACAGATATAGAAAATACTCATAGAATACAAAACTGAAATTACAAATAAATGTTGCTGTTACTGTTCCTGTTGTTGTTCTGGACCTCCAAGTTGATTCCGACTCTGAGACCCCACGTGTCAAAGTAGAATTACCACGTAGGGTTTCCTAGATCGTCGCTTTTACAGGAACAGATGGTTAGGCCTTTACAGTCCTATAGTAAGGAGCCCTGGTTGCACAATGCACCATATGTTGTGCAGGTAACTGAAAGGTCTGTGGTTCAAACACACCAGCCACTCTGTGGAAATAATATGGTAGGCTGCTCTGGTAAAGATTTATAAACTCGAGAAGTCTATGGCAGGTTATTATTTGTTTGTAGTTTCAGTTTTATATTACATACTTATTTTATATATTTGTCCTTGCTCTCCTAACCAGAAGTTGAGCGGTTCAAACCTACCAGCCCCTCTACAAGAGAAAGATGAGGCCGTTCATTACGTTAGAGACGTACAGCCTCAGACACTCAATGGAATGTCCCTCTGAGCTGGAACTGACTCTGGCACGGAGTTCGAAGATGAGAACTGCTGTGAGAGTGTTCCAGGCGGTGACGTCCACAGGAGCAGAATGCCAGGCTCCTGTCCTCTGGAGCCACTGGAAGGTTTCGAGCACTGACCTTTAAGGTCAGTAGCAGATGCTTGCTCATTGTGTCATCAGAGTTAAAACTTGTCCACAAGTCTGTTCTGCCTCATAACGGTCATCTATGGTGTCCCCAAGGCTATAATCTGTGATGGGAGAAGACTGTCCTCCTTCCTGTCAAGGAGCTTCTCCTAGATTTGAACTGCTGGAGATGGCCTGTGGGTAACCCACGCTCTACACACCCTGCCACCAGTGCTCCTAGATCTGTTTCTAAAAATCTCACTTACTCAATGTCTTACACAATCAGTAGGCCCTGCGGGTGGTCCATGCACCACCATGGCCCTTTTGTAATACAACCAAATCTTAGTATAGACTTGATGTGTTTATAGATATTAAACAGCCCTTCTGACTTCAATTCTAAACTCTGCAAATTATTCTTTGCTTCTAACGCATCTTCACTCATATAGCCAGATATTTATGTTAATTTATGCATGTTGTGGGATTGCAAAAATACTAATTAGCATGAAAATTGCCATGAATAGAGATGGGAAATATATTTCATAAAAGAAATTTAGGTATACCAAGAGCTGACAAATTTGTTACCCATTTAAACATCCCATGTGAGCACTAAAAAAGTTGCATATATATTGTACAATTTACATCTTTAAAACAATTTATCTATCAAAAATATTGGTCTGTACTTGATGAATTAAGCAAGCATATATTTTTCCCTATTGAGTAATCAAACTATATAGAGTAAATGCTTCATAAGCGGTCAGATAGTCATTGATTTTATTTCAACATTAAGAGATTCCTGTGTGCTATTTCTTCCTGATGCAACCTTTGACACATTTTGTTATGTGCCATCAAGTCACCTGCGACCCATAGTGACCCTACGTACAGCAGCTCTGAAGCCTGCCCTGTCCTGAGTCAGTCTCACTAATTCTGACACACCAACCCCCATCACGCCAGTTACTGTATCAATCTTTCTCATCTGGAGTCTTCCTCTCCTGCACTTCCCTTCGCCCTTCCAGGCTTGATGTTCTCCTCCAAAGACCGATCCCTCCTGGCCACGTGTCCAAAGTATGTGAGACAGAGCTTCAAAATCCTAGGTTCAAGACTCTTCTTCAGCACCACAATTCAAAGGCATCTCTTCTTCTGTCATCCTTAGTCATTGTCCAGCTCTCTGATGCACAGTAAGTAATTACGAAGACCATGATATGGATCAGGCGTACTTCAGTCTTCAGACTGTAATCATTGATTTTCAGTGCTCTAGAGAGGTACATGACACCAGATTTTCCCAGTACAATTCAACTTTTGATTTCCTGACTGCAAGTGCCAAGAGTGTCGATTGAGGAGCCAAGCAACCTGTAATTGTCAACAACCTCAATCTCTTCTCCATCTATCATGGTACTGCCAACTGGCCCAGTGGTGAGAACCTTTGTCTCCTTGATGTTGAGCTTCTATCCATATTAAAGACTACAGTCCTTGACCTTTTGCAGCAAGCACTTCAGGTCTTCCTCAGTTTCAGCAAGTAAGGCTGGATCATCTGCATAACATAGGTTGCTGATGAGTCTACCTCCAATCCAGATGCCACATTCCTCCTCATAAAGCCCTATCTCCCAGTTATTTGTTCTGCATATATATTGAGAAGGAATAGAGACAGGATGTATCCCTGACACTTTCCTTTCCTGATTTTGAACCATGCCGTTCTGAAGACTGCTTCCTGGTCCAAGTATAGGTTTTGCATGAACACAATCAAGTGTTCTGGGATTTCCATTCTTCTCAAGGTTACCCACAATTTGCTGTGATCCCCACAGTCAAACCCCTTTGCATAGTCAATGAAGCACAGACATTCCTCTCGTACTCTTTGCTTTCTGCCAAGATCCATCTGACATTGGCAATAATGTCTCCAGAGCCACCACCTCTTCTAAACCCACTTGTATTTCTGGTAGTTAGTTCTCCGTCACTGTACTGTTGCAGTTCTTTCTGGATTATCTTCAGCAGGATTGTGAACATGGTCCATTATTTTTACAGGAATGTTATGTTTTGATCTGCTCTCTGGTTAGGAAATTAGTTCCTAACACCTATGCAAAGTTTATGCATGTTGCAAGACTTTGAACTTTTTATATCTCTAATAAGGCATATGGAGTCATGGTGGCTTAATGTGTTATGTATGGTGCTGCCAACAAAAGACTAATAGTCTGAATGTGCGAGTTTCTCCCAGGGAGAAAGAGAAGCAGTTCTTCCTTAAAGATTTCCAGCCTTGAGCAGCCCATGGAGGTGTGCGGCGAGTCAGACCTGACCACAGTAGCAGACAGAGAATAAGACACCCAAATTTTTGTTCATAAATCCTTGGTCTTTGAAGGGCCTAAGTTGTGGCTTTCACAGTTTTTTTTTTATTTTTTTTTCTTTTATTTTTTTGCTTTCACAGTTTTTAATAAGCACTGCTAATAATCTGGAGGCTAATGAACATGGAGCCGGTACAATACTTTAGATACATTTAAATTAAATAATAATACAATGTAGATTATCCTGAGTTAAGATTGTTCATCAGTACAATGCAAATTTTTAGTTAAAATGTATGTCATTCCATTGCTTTAAGTGATCTAAAGAAATAATGCTGAAATGATGTAGGAAAACCTATAATATCCTGTGTTTTTTCCCCTTAACTGTGATTATTTCTGTCTCTGAGATATATCTGCTAAAGGAGAGTTCTCACTATTGGTCTCCTGCACTTGCATTGTCTTCATTGCAAAGAAATGAAATGGACCTCTTTCTCATCTCCAGTGTGTGTGTACTGATCTTCAAAGGAAAGTGGTGGGCTGTACAGCTGGCTCAGAGAGAACCCTAGGCAATCCACACAGTAAAACCAAATTGATATTTCTTCTACTTTGGGATTTTGTCAGGAGGCACTAATTAATGGGAAAAGATATACTTGAAAAAGCAGTGAGTCAGTGAGAAACTCAATGAGACAGAGGGATTGAAACGGTGGCCCGGAGTTTGGTGGAGATTGTGAGGACGGCACAGGGTAGGGTGAGGTTCACACTGGTTAAAGGGCTGCTGTGAGTCATAGTGGACTCAATGACATCAGACAACAACAAAACATAAGACCTACTTCATAGGGTGTACTAATAAACAGAGCACAGAATGGCACCAACACTACACTGTGATGGAGACCCATCTGTGTCAGAGTAGAAATGTGTTCCCTAGGGTTTCAGTGGCCTGTTTGGCATAAATCAGTGATGCTATGCTGCTGTTGGGTGTCCTCAAGGTTAATTTTAACTCATAGCAGCACACTAACAGAGTAGAACTGCCCCAAGGGCTTCCCCAGATCTCACCTTTTCAGAAACAGACAGCCACTTCTTTCTCCAGTTTTGTCATTGGTGAGTTTGAACCTCTATCGTTTGTTTACCACATAACTATACGTCCAGGGCTTCTTGGACTCAGGGGCTGATGGACCCACAAGCACAGTAAGCACAGTTACTAACACATAGTAATAAATTACACATAGGCTTCAAAACGGTGGTAAAAATGTGACACTGTCCACTATAGATTAGCCAGTAAGCACACGTAAGCCCTTCCTTATCTTGAAACTCCATGCTTGTCAGAGATTGAACTTTGTAAGTGTCTTTTATTCTACAGGAAAATGCTGTGATATCTGGAGATAAGAAGATGCCAGCCATACCTAGACACAGAATTGTTTATTTGGTGAAAAAATGAGACTGTTAACTATCAAGTCAACTCACTGACATTTAGCTGGAACTGGTTCATTGCTGACCCCTCCAGTGGGTCCTTGGAGGCTGAAAATCACATGGAAGGAGGATGTTCATCATGACCCCACTGAACTGCTGGTGGATCTGAGCTGAGGGGGAGGCAGCTTTCGGGTTAAAAATACAACATCCTGTGAACTGGGCCATCATGATGCCTGAGCAGTAAAGCACAAGACCATACTTACCTCACTCACTGGAAACTCTGTCCTTGTCAGAAATGGATCATTTGGGGGGAAAAAAGGCTATGATTCCACAGAAATCAAAATGATGTGGGATTGGACAAGACAGATGCCCTGCCTAGAAGCAGAGTCTTTGATGCCTTGAAATAATGCGTAATTATCCCCTATCGATTAGTAAACATAAGGAAACTCTGCTTACCCTGCTCACTGTGTAATCCAAAACTATTCAGGTTTATTCTAACAGAATTAACTATTAACTATCTGTACTTAAACCAGCACCCAGAGAACTTGGACACAATTCATCAGAAGACCCCACGCTGAGAAATACTACTCTTATAACAACTGCCGATGGAATTCCATCCGCATCCCACACATGGCTGTCAGCTGTCAGGAACACCAGAGATGCCTCTCTCCATTCTCCCACCTAAGTCAGAAAGGTAAAGAAAGGAATGTTCTTATAGTAAAATGAAAAAAGTCTCCTGGAGGAGGACGGGACACCTCTGGCAGGGTGGATCTTTAGCTGTCCTCTGGAGAAGTCACTCTCCACCACAGATACTGACCAAGCTCTCCCTCCACTCACTCCCTCTGCAGAGTTCCTGTGTGTGCACTTGCAGAGGGAAAGATGGCATGTTCAGAAGTCAGAGGGGAGTCTCAAGCATGAATGCAGGACAGTCTAAGGTCTGTTTAAGCTCAGCTTGAAACCACTGGAAAAGTTGAAAACTATGAATTCTTTAGTACATTATAATGTTAGGAAGTACAAGTAAAATATTTGGTCCTGTGTAATGTGCATTATTTATAGTTAAGTAAAACCTTTTGACAAGTTACAGAAGCATCAGATTCATAAATTTCATCAGCATTCATTCAAGACAGAGAGTTCTACTTCAGAGACCAGTATTCTATGATGCTAAAATTAGTTTGTATCATTTGGGGTGAGGAAAAAAACGTAGAACATCTTAAGATAAATAATACATATTACAGTCAGCTCTCCACACCCAGGCAGTAGAGATAAAAGCTTGGAACTTGGGCCAAAAACCTCCCACTGGTCAAGAGTTGGGGAAAAGAAACCTATAATTAAGGCAGCAGAGGGGTAATAACTTCTCTGTGGACCAATAACTGGAGAAGGAAGAAAATCACAGAAACCCAGACTTCAACATAACAGCCCGTCCAGTCAGCAGAGGTGGTGCAGTGCTATATACACTGTCTCCTCATCTCTAGCACACATCCAAAGCTGCGTGCTCTGATCATGCAAGACTGAGGTGCAGACAATGTCTTATAATCATTAATCGGTCGCAATAATCAACTGAAAGTGGATTAACTCCATACAGTTGAATTGCTGCATTGAATTAAGCACTGTTCTGAATCTGATGTTTGTTGCCTTACGTGGATTTGATCTCAGAGCAAACTGTAGGGCTGAGTAGAACTGCCCTGTAGGCTAACCGAGACTGTAATCCAGTGAAGCAGACTGCCTCCCTTTCTGCAGAGGAGTCGTGGGATTTGATCTACCAACGTCCTGGTTAGCCGCCAGTGCTTACCCAGTGCTCTCTGGGCTCTTGCTCTGGGACTAGCAGGTGAGTTAAAAGTTGTTATGCACCCTGGTTACCTGTATGTTCTCTCTCTTAACTCCAGGGTGAAGTCTTTCTGTGTATTTCTCTCTCATTTCCTTAAAGCAGCAACATTGCTCGTCTTCTGCCACAGAAATTGAAATATGATGGAAGGGGTCAGTCCTACTGTTTCTCCATCCCTCCTGCCAGGGTTGTAACTGGCTCCCAAGATGTTCTATTTCTGGTTTCCGTATCTCTATTTATCTCCCCAGATGATGTTTTTCTCTGTGCATTTCAAACCCTAACTTTCTATTACCTCCACACATCCATGAGAAGCCATCCTGTAAACACACCACAGACGTCCCTTGTGTTGCATTTTTAGCAGGTGTGTGACATTCGCTTCTGTCAGGTTCCAGCATTAAAATCTCTGCAAGGAGCTCAGCCCAGGCCTCGCCTGACACACGATCATTTTGTATCTTTGTTCACCCAGAGATCTGCGGACCAGCTGTGTGATTTGCACCGCAGCACATCTTGCATCTAAAAGCTATTTATAACCTGCACCCTCTGCCACCTTAATGGCTTCCTGCATTATTTCTCTGCACTGACTCCTTTCTCCTCCATATATTTATTGTCAAATCAATCAGGTGCCTGGATGGCACACCTACAACATTTATCACCTTTTCCTGCCCAGGACTGCAATCACAGGGGGGGAAAATACCTGGGCATCCTCCCAATATTAAATTATTCATGTCAGTACAAGAATGCCTCCAACTATCTTCCTCAGGCCTCTTAAAGCACTTTTAGAAACAGATGAGGAAAATTCCTCCAATTCCCTCCTCTACCGACTCCATCCTTTATTCACTTTTGATGGTGGTGTTTTACCCTTAGGTGTATAAACATCTAGGATATATAAGGACAGGTGTTCAGATGTAATAACTGTCATGAGACACGTACTGAGAAGCACAAGAGCAGAGGAAGAAATGTCTATGGACTGGCTCCTGATGTCCGGCCACTATCATCTGGTCCTTCATCTCAGGGACTTTGGACATCTAGGAGAAGAGCCTGGTCGTAGGAAAGGGAAGTGATGCTTGTAAGAGGAAAGGTCAGCGGGGAACAGGAAGTCTCTGAATGAGGTGAACTGCCGCAGTGACTGCTGCAGGGACTCAGTGAGCCCGACCATGAGGCTGGTGCAGGGCCAGTGGCACTTCCTCCTGCTGTGCACGGGGTCACTGTGAGTCAGGGCCGACCCAGTGGCACCTAACAACAGCAGGGTATGTTCTGCTTGTCCTATAAAAGACACAGACCCGATTTCCATAAATGATACAGAAAAATCAACAGCATGGAGCCAGGAGTCAGATGAGGTCTATCGCAGCTGTGGTCCCTCCCATCAAACTACTTTGGAGGCTTCACACATCCCCAGATATTCTTTTACAAAATGAGTAAGTCTTGTGTGGTTTCAGATCAGTTCTACAAACACTGTGTGTGTGTGTGTGTGTGTGTGTTGTTGTGAGGTACTGCCAAGTCGGTTCTGACTGTGACAAGCCCAAGTACAGCAGAGAGAAGCACTCCTGAGTCCTGAGCCAGCTACATGATCGTGACTGAGCTTGAACTCCTTACAGACACTGTGCCGATTCATTTTTCTGAGCATCTTTCTCTTCTTCACTGATCAGGTCTGTGAAGGACCAGTCCCTCCTGTCAATATACCCGGAGTGTATCAGAGGAAGTCTCAGCATCCAGGCCTCTACGGAGCACCCCTGCTTCACTTCTCCTGATTGTACAAGAGTCGTACTTCATACACTCCGTGCTGCAGTTATTACTGGCCGTTTGCATCTGTTTCTCCTCATTTTGGGTTGTGCCATATCATTGGTTGAAGCTTTCCTCCATCCACAGCATTATGGTAAACTCTCCTGTGCAGAGATAGCTCTTATTTGTCTTACATGCCTGTGAGGAGTGTCTTCTGCATGTTGTTGGATTGTGTGTGTTCTGCTGCTCTTCACAGGATTTTCGACGACCCATGATTTCAGAAGTGGATGGCAAGTCCTGTTTCTTAGTCTCCTTGAGCCTGGAAGCTCAGCTGAAACCTACCCACCATGGATGACCAAAGCACGTACTGTGTCCTTTGGGCCAGAAGAATCATCCCATTGTTCCCCACTCAGATTCTGGATCCACAAAATCCTTAAATATCATAAAACAGCTGCTGTTTCAAGCCATGGAATTTTGAGTAGTGAGGAACCCAGCAAAACAGATAATGGAGACTCGTATTACATCCTGTTGTGTCATTTTACTCCTACCATTGTCTCCTGCAAGACCTCAATTTCCATCTTTATTTCATCTTTTTGTGGCATCTCTAGCTGATCCTGTATCTTGGAATGAAGTTCACCTGATCATTTTTACCTGGTAAGTAGTCCAGTCTAAGAGAACCTGTGGTCTGGCCTCTTCCTGCATCCCTGCCTCTGCGTACAGTCCTTGAGCATGCTGGGAAGAGGAAGAACGGGAGAGATGAGCACGTCTTGCATCAAGGGTGAAGCACGTTGCTGGTGGGAGCGATCCCACTCACTGTCCACGCTTTCAGACCACATGACCGATTCCTTGTAGGTCACAACAGGTGACTGTATTAGCATAAATGCAAATCCAATACCATTGCTTCTTTTTCAGGTAGAAGTACAACAGTGAGTTTGATTATTCAGACTGTACCACACAGTGATAACTTTCATGTTTAACACTCAAAGCAGGAACACCAAGAAAGAATAAAAGAGATCTATGTGCCAGGTCAGCCTCCTGGTTAAACAACTCACAGGATGTTACCTGTGGAGCCAGATGGTTTTTCTGCCCAGGGGAGTCTGTTACCTTCCAGCATCAGCAAGCAGCTGACAACACTAAATGCAGCTTAAATCTTTAGATTTAAGATGAAGAGAATGTCATCGGAAATATGGTGTGCGAGACAGATATGACATGAGTTTTGAAAAATCAACAGCTAAGAGCACTCATGCATGTGAAATATGCAAGTGTAGGAGGAATTTCAAATAGCCTTAGCTTAGTTCAAATAGTGATTATAATAGCTTCCTTTAAAAATAGCTGTATTTTATAAAAAATACGTGTGTGTTCATGAACAATTGCCTCTTTTGCCATGAGATCAGAAGAACTGGGAGTTGTGTGGCTACCAATACAAAATATTCTGATACTCTGGTGAAAAAAGGGAAATGCAGAACAGAATTTAAAACATTATATAATCCAGACTTCCTAGAATCATTAATACTATATTAATTCCTCAAACAAGTGCCCCCAAAATAATATTTAAATCTTAAACTAAAAATATCCCTGAAGATGTCTTAAAGCCAAATCAGTTTACTCACTAGTCCAGAGCATTGTGTGCTTTCAAAGAACTGTATCGAATAATACTGACAACAACTTGTAAGATCAGACAGGGATCCTCAGAGGACTGAAATTGTTACTGTAGAAAGAACCATTTTAAAAAGAAGGATGAGAATGATTGAACAACTCAAAGAATTGAATTAATGTCCAAACATACAATAATACACTAATCATTATGTTTGTGTGCCTTGCAGTGTGAGATAAAGTTATTTCTTTATCATGGATAGATCCATATGATTTTATGAGTAAAATCAGTAAATCACAAAAGGATATTGTATGATTTCACTTTTATTTAAAAAATTAAAAATACATGTATTTTTTACATGTAAAAATCAACATTCATTGATGGCTACCAGGTGAGAAGTGGAAGGTTATGAGCAATAACTATATATAACAGTTCTGAGCAGAAATCTTGAAGGTCATTACCCCCAACTGTCAGGAAGAGATAGTCCTATTCCCCCCCCAAAAATGGTCCACCAGGATGTGCAAATTATCAAAAAATATCATTAATTACAAGCAAGCAAGGTCTTGCTGAAGATTCTTTTAAAATGGCTAAAGTCGTACATCAACTCAGAACTGCCAGAAATTCAGGTTGAAATTAGAAGAGAGCATGGCACTAGAGATATTGTTGCTGATGTCAGATGGATCCTGGTGAAAGCTGAGAATATCAGGAGGATACCTATTTGTGTGTTATTTATTGCCCATGTAAAGGCATTTGACTGTGTGGCTCACTGCAAGTTAAGTTGAGAAGAGTGGGAATCCCAGAACACTTAATTGTGCACCTGTGAAACCTATACCAACACAAAGAGGTTATCGTCTGAACATAGCAAGGGAACACGCCCTAGTTTAAAATCAAGAAAGCTGCATGTCAGAGCTGTATCCTGCCTCTATACCTACTCAATTCTGCATTGCTGAACAGAACGTTCAAGAAGCTGGACTATATGAAGAAGCATGTGACGTTGGGGTCAGGGAGAGACTCACTAGTAATGATTGTTATGAAGTTGACACAACCTCCCTTGCTTAAAGAGAGGAAGACTTGAAATGCTTGAAAAAGATCAAAGATTATAATCTGCAGTATGGACTGAATCTTAACATCAAAAAGACATAAATTTTCACTACTAGGCCAGTAGGCAACATCATGATAGATGGAGAAAAGATAGAAACTGGCAATAATGTCATCCTACTTGGATCAATACCCTTGGCACCAGCAGCCAGTAAATAAAAAATCATGTTGTATTGAGAAAATGTCCAGTCAAGGACCTCTCCAAAGTTCTAAGGAGCAATGATTTCAGTTTTAAGACTAAGGTGCACTTAAACTAATCCATGGTCTTTTCAGTTACTTTCTATGCATCTAAGTGTAAAAAAATGAATAAAGATTACAGAAGATGAATCAATAACTTTGAGTTGCAGTGTTGGAGAAAAGCACTGAATAGCCCATGGACTGATGAATAAATAAATACGTCTTGGATACAGTGAAACCAGGGAACTCTTCAGAGGCAAGGATGGTGAAAGTTGGTTTCACATTCTGTTAGGGAAGGCCAGTTCTTGGAAAAAGACTTCATGCTTAGGGTCAGTGAAAGAGAGACTGACTCTCAGTGAGATGAACTCACACAGTAACAATGGACTCACTTATGTCAAAGACGATGAGAAGGCTCAGTTCATTGTGTCTGTGAGTCATGGCTGAGTGGATGGCACCTAACAACAATAACAGCCAAACTCAAACTCACTACCTCTGAGTCAGTTCCAACTCATAGTGGTCTTTTATTGGATTTCTGAGGCTGTGTCTTATTGTGAGGAGACTTCTCATTTTTCTCCTGAGCAGTGACTGGTAGATTTGAACCACCAGACATAACCAGCCTTTTCTGTTAGCAGTCTAATACGCTACAGCCTATATCACCAGAGGTTTTTTTGATCACAGAAGGGTCTGAATATTGGTGAGGTGGACGCTTCTTGATCAAGGTAAATTATATCTGTGAAGAGTACTAAAAACCAAATATTTTTTGACATATAAATTTGCAGGAACAACTAAAATGTAAGTATAGTTACATATGTTTGTGTTTGTGTGTGTTTATGGGATGTATATGTATATGTATATGTGTTTATGTTTATATATGCAGGGAGCTCCGGTGTCCTAGTGGTAAGAAACTGCACTGCAATCCCAAAGGCAGATGGTTCAAATCCAGCAGCTGTTCCCTGGAAGAAGGATGGGCAATTTCCCATGTAATTAACTGCCTCTGAAATTCCTCTGGAGAGCCAGCTATGGGTCTCAATATGATGACACACAACAACACATGAAGGCAAAGTTATGGATACTTCTGAGTCACGGAATTAGAATTGGTTTTCTGGGATTAAAGCTTTAAGAACCACATTTTCTGGTTCTCATTCAGATGGCATAATAGAGTTCGTAAAGTTTATGCTCTACAGCTTAGTCTGGTGAAGAGTGTCTGAAGTCTTAAAAATCTGCAAGTGACCATCAAAGATTCAACTCTCAGTCTCATTTCATGCAGAGTGAAAGAGAAAGAAGGAAATCAAAGACTCAGAGAATAAACCAATACTACCAGTTTACATGGCCTCATCTACCACAAGATCATAAATGCCAGGTGGTACCCAGTTATTACTAATGGCCTTTTTGATTCATGGCCATAATACACACACATCCAGACAGAAGTCAAGGTGAAGTATAACTGAATTGAAAATTTTTATAAGTTAAGACTTACTAGACTCATTACTGGAGGACTTTCTAAAAGAGCCCACCTGAGATACCCCTTAAATCTTAAACCAAAACTACCCTATGAGGTCGTCATCTAACTGTGCACCAGATTGGCCCATAAAAAAGGGACTATTGCTGGAAACTACTGCACACCTTAGAAAAACCATCGGTATGAGACCAAATGGTCAATAAGTAATCTAAAACAGAGAAGACAAGAGAATCAAAAGGCTGGAAAGGAAATATCCAGAATGGAATTAACGAGAATGTTAAGACACTGTTAAAAATGTAACCAATGTCACTGGGAAATGTGTGTGTTATTGTGAAATGGAGACCTAATATGTTGTCTAAACCTTCACCAAAAACACAATAAAGTATTATTTCTTGGGGGAAAAATCAGTGAATGGGAACTGATATTCTATATAGACAGCAAAGCT
Source organism: Elephantulus edwardii (assembly GCF_000299155.1). NCBI lineage: Eukaryota > Metazoa > Chordata > Mammalia > Macroscelidea > Macroscelididae > Elephantulus > Elephantulus edwardii. The sequence goes on along the minus strand of NW_006399957.1, from coordinate 5,005,631 downwards.
TAAAGAACTTTACAACAACTTTTAAAGACTTAATTCTAGTGGTGCACACCTTGAAATAGTAGCTACACTATGGGGTTGGTTTGACACAAGACCTCTGGCACTTTTTTTATGTTTTTCTCTAAGTGGCGTTGTAGGTTTAGCCCATGTCACTGACTTTCGGTGATATCAGCCCAAAGACAGAAATGAGGTTATAGAGGAGAATACAGTCTTCACCACCCTATGAAAGTCAATGCCTTACAGTAAGCATAATATTTCCTAAATTATGATAATATTCTTAAGCATCATTCACCTGATAATTATTGGACAGATATCTGGGTGGTAAATGTGCTCTGAACAAATGATTACAGGATAGCCATCTTCCACTAAAGAGCTCTAGGTGCAGTAGACATAGAAAGAGATCTAGACTGAGGATAGAGCTGTCACAGTGGAATCCAAGTGTCAGAAAATTTAGACAAAAGGGCTGTTTACTATGAATAGAAAAAAATTTAACAGTCTACCTATAGAAATCTTCCTCAGAACTTTTATTTGAGAGGAAGTAGTGCAGTGGCAGTCTGAGAACCTGGTAGAGTCAGGCCAAATATTTGAAGATAGATATATTTAGGCAGAGATGAAACACATGAAGGCAGAAACAGCAAGTGTAAGAACAAGTTCCTGAGATGTCCCAGAGAAGGAAAGAAGTGATGAGATCAGGAGGAATACATAGGAAGATTTGTGGAGATATAAATAAGTCTGGGATAAGAAAGGCTCCTAACTGCAGGCGGTTTAGCCATGCAGTTTCTAATACTCCTGAGAAGAGGAATGAGGACACTAGTTTAGGGCAGGTCAACTGACAGAAGGACGGGGTGGGAAGGATGAAGGTACAGAATATGCCTGGAAAGAGGACAAGGAAGGAGGTGGTAGCAGATAATATGCACTTGTACGGCCCTGAAGGGTTGAAGCATTGAAGGGTGAAGTTGCAAAGCCCTGATTTCATATTAGAGAAAAGAGCAGAGCTGATTGCTTATGTGAAGATCATCATGATATCCATTTCACTCTACCCCACGGGCATGCCCAGCTTTGCTGCCTTCTAGAAGGACTCTTTTTTCTCCATAAAGTTATTTATTGAGCTAAATTGTTGGTTTTTTTTTTTAATTTAAAGATGGGATCGTTTTGAAACTCAAGGTTCAAAAGTTGTTCTCAGAGAACAGACTCTGGGGTCTGTTAGCCTCAATGTATCCAGTAGCTTCTGGTTCTCAATATAAATTGCATTTTTTTGGGAAATACAAACTTTTGACATTGTTTTTTAAGTTTGAATTTCCCATCTTCTACATCACAGAAAGTTCTGACTCCATCAGCACAATGTCCATGTCAAAACTCAGTGTGTATCCTTCATTTTTTCCCAATCCCATAGCCATTATAGGTTTTGGCAATATGAATTACAAATTACACAGTTACCCATCATTTTGTTTTCCATTTCCACAGCTCCTACACTAGTCCAGTGTGAACTGCCCACCAATAAAGGAGTTCTTCCCCATCATTCTTGCTTTGCCATATGCTGTTGAATACATCAAGTAGGTCTTAACTCTATAAACAAATTCACCTTTTGCTATCCTGTGCCATTTTCACAATAGGTCCAATTCTCAAGACCATTGTTGCAATTATGATGTCAATACTTCTCATTGAGGATCTTCATGTGTTTTGGTAAACTACTTTTTCCCAATATGATGTCTTTTTCCAAGGACTCCTGGCAACATTTTCAAAGTATGTAAGACAAGATTTCACCATCCTTGCCTCTAAGGACACTCTGATGACACTTCCTTCAGACAGGTCATTTTGTTCTTTTGGAAGTCGACCGGATATTCAGTACTCTTTTCCAATACCACAACTCAAAAGACATTGATGCTACTTCACTCTTCCACATGTATTATCTTAAGTATAAAGTCATAACCTGTAAGGGCTTCTAGTCTCTCACCTCCTCAGCTTCATCTCACAAAATTAGATATCTTGTCATCAGTCCTTGACTATATTAATCTTTAAGTTCTCAAAAAAATAGTAAGGAAAGATTTCTGTGAAGTCAACTTAGCAACTCCACCTTGTAGAGACCCATGTATGTCAGAGTAGAGCGATAGCTGTGACTTTGAGAAGTAGATCACCAGGACATTTTCTTAGGTGCTGGATCATCTTGAGCCTCCAACATTCTCATCTGTTAGAAACGAGGCACAATAAAGTCTCTGAAAACAAAGAATTTTTAAAAAAATGTTGCCCAGCCAGTAAATTCCAATGTTATGATGAAAAAGGTTTTAATTATATTTAACTTTCCTTTTCATCTGAAAACAAATGATGTTCAGGAGAGTGCAGTGTGATAAAGAGAGGTGATAGTGCATTTTCTACCTTGTGGAGTCCTCCTGGCACAGAGACTAAAGAGCCCAGCTGTTAACTAGGAGAGTAGGGGGATGGACATACGGCTACTCGGCAGGAGATGGTGTGGTAGTCTTCTCCCACAAAGGCTTCCACCTAGGAAATCCTATGGAGCACTTCTACTTTAGGGCCACTAGGGGTTGAAATTGAATCAATGATATACAACAACAGTTTCTGGGATGTCCCATCAGATCAGATGTGAAGTTTCTCACATCATCCTTCTTTGCACTTCATCCCCACGGACCAGCATTCTGACATGATTTTATTCCTGTTGACTTGCCTATGGGAATGCTGTCATTCAGAGTGACAGCTGTACGCACTCTATCATACTCCAATTCCAATGTCATATTAGCATTTAGCTATTACTTATACAGTCACATCTATTTTATTTCCCTTCCCGTAAAGGAAGTCTGAGAATCAGAGAAGGCTGACATTTCAAGCAGATGGGTTACCCAAAATAAAGCCGAGCGTATCAGGAGTCAAATTGTCAGATTGAGTTGGTTGGGACCACTTCTGTCCCCACCACCAGTAAGGGAAATACTAAGGTGAAGTTTGGAAACAGTGCATGTAAGTTCTTCTCAGACCAGGGAATCAAGAGACAAGAGCATCAAGAAACATCTGTCATCTTAAATATTACGTATTCTCAAATTTAAAAACTAGAAAAAGCATAGACAATGGAGATTTTAAGTTTCAAAATCAAGCTTAGCTCTGCAGCTTTAATGAGCCTTCTAAAGTCGGCGGCATCCTACAGTTTACACCCACTGACTCGTCACTGCCCACCCTCCTCCACATCTCCGCTTAGGCATATCCAAGAAGGCAGATCTTAGAAAATTAGCAAAGTGGAAAGTTTATCATTTCTTTATCCCAAACTGGTTCTAAATAATGAAATGTTTTACTTTTTAAAATTCATAATATTTTTTAAAGTGGGGAGTAAGGAACAAAATAGTATAAAATATAAAAATTAAAAAAATATTTTTTTTAAATTCATAACTTTTTAAATAAAAGGACTTTAAAAGCAGAAGTTTAAAATTAACATCCTAAGACAAGGCATAATTTAAGCATAATATTTCCTGAGGGTGGGGGTGTATGTGTGAGAGAGAGACAGACAGACAGAGAATGAGTGAGTGACAAGACAGGCAGAAAGAGAGATAGCAGTGGTCAGAGGGAGCTCTAGAGTATTGATCTGATTTGATGGGCTTCTGACTCTCAATCTCTGCTATGGGATTACTCTTGAAAAGGTTGGTGTGGTCACAGAGTAAGAGGCTTTTCTAAAACATCTGTCCTATTTTCAAACCTTCCAGGAGCTTTGGTGGCACAGTTCATAGCAGTTGTGGGACTAACAAACAGGCAGTTCCTCTCTGATGGTTCAAATCCACCAATGACTTTGTAGAAGAAAGATAGCCACTCTCTTCTTCTGTGATTTACAGCCTCCGAATACCAGCTGGATGGTCAGTTATGAGTCAGCCCTGACTCGCTATCAATGAGAGAGAACAACGCTAATTCTTTAGCTTTCTAATTTTATTCTCATCAAAGTGACATTTTTCACTTATAAACTGTTTATTCAACTAGTCAAATACTTGAGTTCTTCTCATGTTATAGACATTATGATTAGTAAATTCTAAGATAAAAAGACAAGTAGGAATATGGTTTCTCATTGTCAATAGGCAGAAATAGATGGGATTGTCCAAGGTGATATAAATACCCAAGTTTACTGGGAGGTAATCTGAGTCTGAGGTCCACCAGGAGGTTATCTGTGCCCAGGTTCATGGGAGGTTCTGACTCTCAGGCTCACCAGGAGGTGATATCAGTGTCCAGGTACACAGGGGGGTAAACATACGAAGAATAGAGAAGGTACAGCACGTCTAGGCTGTCGTCTAAGCCAACGAGAAATAGGGACAGTGGACAAAAAGATAGATGAACTTTCATCCTGTAGAGGTGAAGTACCCTTCAAAAGTTTAACTACAAAATTACTGGATCAAATTTACTATTATGAAAATAAACTCAATAATAAAGATGAGTTGAGAGTAGAAAAAAGTAGATTTCAGAGATAATATTGATAAATGCATCCGCCTCCTAAATAACATGCGGCTGGAAACTCTATGAACTTGGATAAATGTTAATAGTTGTAGAGGGGCTTCAAGTCTTTTGTTCAGAGGGTCCCAGTGAGTTGTGCTTGACTCAAGGCAATCAACAACAATTGATAAATGAGAGAAAGAGACAAGTTTTTGACTTAGAATAGAAATACTTGTCTTCATCAATTCTGGTTAATCATTTTAAATGTCAAACAAGTATGAGCATCAATTGAAACATCAATGATTCTAATAAAATATGAAAATAATGTTTAATTTATAAAACTATGAAATGTGCCAAAGATGGTTAAATATCTCCCTAAGATCACTATCCCTCCTTTTCTGATCATTTACCCCTTCTTTATTTGTAGAGTTCATTCCATAACTTTTTTTAGCACAGAGACAGTTCAATGGCAAAATTCTTTCTTTTCATGCTGGGGAAGGCCCTCTAGGAGGTAGACTGAGCCAGTGACTGAGGTAATCGGGATGAGTGTGTTGGAGACAATGAGATTGGCACAGGACAGACAGAGTTTAGGGCTGTTGTACATAGGGTCGCTATGAGTGGCAAGCGACTCAATGGCACATAACAACATCATCATCTATGGTCAACTGATATTCAACAAGGAAATCAAAGCTATTAAATGGGGAAATGACAAGCTCTTCAAGAAATGATGCTGGCAAAACTGGACTTCCACCTGCAGAAAGCTGAAACAGGATCCATATATCACACCATAAACAAAAATCAACTCAAGGTGGATCAGAGACCTGAGAGTAAAATCCAAAACCATAAAGTTCACAAAAGACAAACTGGGATCAAGCTTAGAAGACCTAGTGTACAGTATAAAGAAACTGCCAACTATAGCCAGAAATTCACAATCTGAAGAAGATAAAATTGATGAATAGAACCTTCTAAAGCTTAAATCCATTTGTGCATCAAAAACTTTTTCCAACAGGGTGAAAAGATAACCTACTAACTGGGAACAAATGTTTGGCAATAGCATCTCAGACAAGAGTCTTATAACAAAAGTTTACAGTCTCATAATGAAAGTTTACAGAATAATCCTGGACTGCCACAAAAAAAAGACTAATAACCTAACTACAAAATGGGCAAAAGACATGGAAAGAATTTTCACAGAGGAAGATATCTGAATGACCAACAGACATATGAAATAATACTCAAAATCAGTAATAAGAGAATAATAAGGTAATAAGAGAAATGAAATCAAAACCACAATGAGAAACCATCTCACTCCAATAACAGTGGCAACGTTTATCAGGACAACAAATAAAAAATGTTGGAAAGGATGTGGTGACATAGGAACTCTTATACATTGTTGGTAGAATTGTAAAATGGCACAACCACTCTGGAAGGCAGTTTGTTGCTTTCTAAAAAAGCATAGAAATTGCAAATGACCCAGCTATTCCACTGCTTGGAATATTCCCCAAGAAAATGTGAACTGAGGCACAAATGGAGATTTGTACATCAAGATTCAAAGCAGCATTATTCATCATAGCAAGAACATGGAAATAGCCCAGATGTTCAAACATAATCATTTGGATTGAGAAATTAAGGTACATTCATGCAATGGAATACTACACAGCACTCAGGAGCAATGATTTTGTAAATTACTACCTAGCTTGGGAGGGACTGGAGAGTATTATGCCAAGTAAACTAACTCAGTCCCATAAGGACTGTATAAAACCATTATCGTAGAATGAGTATGAGGATTTAAGGGGGAGGGGAAAGTGTGGAAGCAAAGGAGTGAGAATGGGTGTGGAGGGCATTAATTTTAATTTTATCATTAATAATAAAATAGGGTCACACGATTTAAGGGGGGATGAAAGAAATGGGAAAGATATGGTGTGAAAAACAACATATTCTAACTTTGTAAATAAACCAGTATAAAATAAAATAAAAAAGTGAACTGGAGGTGGGTAGGGAGGAAAATGTGCAATAATGAATGAATGGAAATCTAAGTTTTCTGTAAACTTTTGTTAAAATCACAATTAAAAAATTATTTTAAAAAAAGTCTTTCCTTGGAAGCCCAATGGATCCAAGCTCATGATTCATGGGGTGGCCATGAGAGAAGGTCAATGCCATGGCAGCTAACAGCAGCAACACGACACTTCCCAGGCAAGGTACTTGCTTTCCCGTATGCTCCTATAGTTGAGAATGACCACTGAGATGTAAGCATATGTTTGATGGAGGGGCTGAGAAAATTCTTGCTTTCCTAGTGAAGGAAATACCATTGTGCTTGGTTCTTTCTTTCTGACTGGAATGCTGATGTGATGGCGGACATATAGCAGCCTCTTGAAGCCATAAGGAAAAGCTTACACCTTCAAAAGGATACCGGATCTAACAAAATCAAGCTATAGAACTGTTGCAAAAGGGTTAACCTTTCAGAAAAATAAGTTTCTTTAATAAGTTTCATTGGTACAGGAATCTGAACAAATGAAAATTATGGGATAGCTCAGAAATTAGCAAGAAGTTTCAAACAAGTCTTCACCGAAAGGGGTCATTGTAGCCATGGACTGCAAATCATGAGGGTGAAAACCAGAGAGAAACTTCTGGCATGTGCATCTAACTCTGGAACTGCCACCAAGACAGAGAAAAACGGTGAAATGTCCCCTTCACATTTCCTCTCACCCTAAGACAGGCCTAGTGCCCTGCTCCGGAGGAAACCAGTTAAAACGAAGCTGACACGGAGCAGGAAGGACTCCACCCTTCACAATCACACAGGAAAAGCATGTGATATCCATGATGGACATCTACCTAAAAAGGAAACTCCTCTGTATTGCCTTCAACGAGGCTTTCGAAATACAGAGATGCTATCAATCGTTGTATTCATAGATTACATAAAACACAATGTACACGAATAAATACAACACATACAAATTATTGTATATAAATAATTAAAAAAAAAATCTCAAAGATCAGCACAACCCCAGGGGGTAGGGTGGGAGAGGAAAACTATAAAAGACTTGAGTTGCCCAGTTAACTTTGTTTTAAAAAGTAGTTCAATAAAACTGTACTTAATACGCTGAAAATATACCCATCTCTCAGTCAGTCATGAAATGTGTAAGCAAATGAAACATTCCTGGTCACATTGGTATTTTAAATATTGTATAACAAAGAGAAAATTTGAAAACACTTGTTGAAATTATTCTTGGCTGAAGGAGGGATTAAAAATAAAATTTAGGCCAGTTAGGAGTAAAAACAAGATGGGATTTATGATATGTGGCCAAAGCAATATCCAAGAAGAAAATGTTGCAATGGGCTCTAGTGTGTCAGGAGGTGTGAGGACAGTACAGGATAGGACAGAGTTCAGATCTGTTGTTCATAAAGTTGTTATGGGTCATACTCAATTTGATGGCACCTAACAACAACAGCAATCATGTATTCCTGGATATTTCAGAACAAGGACATAAGGTAGCTGCTTAAAAGGATAGATGATGATGGTGATTACAACATAAAGCCAAGGAGTATTTTTAAAACAGCAACATTGATCAAAAATCCATCTTGGAAACAGCTATGAAAGTAAACAATTATTTGTCTTAGTTAGAAAAAGTGATGGAAGGTATAAGTAAACAGTCTGAAAGAAGTCAAAACAAAAGATGCAATGAAGTTTTTAAAAAGAAGACACATGCTTGTATTAAAAAGTAAAAATCAAATTGGCTTTTAAAAAATCTAACTGTACATTAAAAAAATTGCCTCCAGAGCTTTGGGAAACTTGATTTGATAGATTATCATAAAATAGTTAAGATTCTGATTTATAATTTTTAAAAATTTTTCTGTAAGAATTGGCAAATGTAAATGTTTTCCCCCAAGCAAGTTTTACTAAATCTTCAAGTGAAAAATAATGTTAATTTCATCTAAAATATTCCATAACACATAAAGAACATTTTTTCCAATTCATTGTGTATTTAAATTAGAAAACTGGATGCAAAAATATTTAATTCAGTCAATTAACATTTAACCTCAGTAATATAAGAGATATCTAGATCTGTGTATATATACTATCTAACATAAGATATATCATAGGTTATATCTCAAGAATAAAAGGTTTGACATGAAAAAATTTTCAATTTTAGGCTGTGATTAAAAATATGCACTGTAATAGAAACTGTCCTCATCTTTTCAGCAGCCTGGCACACAAATGGGAGAGACTGAAGTTCCTATGCCCAGAACACTGTGTTTTCCGTTTGCACAGTTGTTTAAGGTAAAGCTCCTTGATAGTTCTTACTCTACTGTAGGCTTTGTCCCTTCAGCCAAGACATTTCATTTCTGCTGACATTACTCACAGGTAACTGCTTTAATCTCTTATCAGCCCTTTTCAGTTATTGTTCCTTTGAAAAGCCAAAACTGCACTTATCACGCATAGGCAATGAATACCTCAGGTTGACACATTCGACTATTACGCAAGGAGCTACAGTTTCTAATGAAAAGAGGTAAAGGCCGGATAATTGGAGATTCAATAACTTAGCAACAAGTTCATTTACCTGAAATTTAATTGAGACTACACAGTCCATGGGAATTTAGTATCGTACAGAAAGTGTCATTCTCCAGATGAAGAGACTCTTTTATACAGACACTATTAAACATCAAAGATTGCCATTTATTCTTCATCCGGGCAACCCTGGATCCAAGTATTAATTTTCTTTAGCCTAGATTATTTAACAACTGAACTGAATCCAGATGGTGTAAATGTTTAACACATTCGACTAATAACCAAAGTACCACAAAGGTTTTCTTTGTGTGTGTGAATCTCATCAAAATCCCATGGAAAGCAGATCTATGGGTCAACCATTTGAATGATGCTCTTTTAAGAACTAACTCTATCCCTCTTGCTGCCCTTGTGATATTGGTGGTGTGTGGTGGTGTCTCTGTCTGCTAACTCCATTACCTTTTCCAGCCCACTGCCAATAAACAACTATTTAAGGGGGGGACTAACTTTATGGGATCAAGTTGACAATGAGGACTTGAAAGTTTAGATAGGAGCTAACTTTAGGGAGCACTGAGTTTGTTAGTGGAGGAAGAGAATTCAGAGGAGGGCAGGATTATTGTATAACTTACAGAACATAATCAAGTCACTGAATGGTAGATGTGGAAATTGTTGAATCAGTGTGTTCTGATGTGTATATTCTCAACAACAGAGAAAG
>NW_006399957.1:4962164-4993935 GCF_000299155.1 Elephantulus edwardii | reverse complement strand
AATAGTGCAACAATGAATGAATGGAAACCCAAAATCTCTGTAAATGTTTATGAAAATTAATAAAATATAATTATAGAAAAAAAAATTCCTGACTTCCAACCTCCAGAGCTGTGAAAGTATCTAAAGACAAAACAAAAAAACACAGAACACAGTGCTACTCTACACAGTTTTACTGGAGTAGAAATCACCCAGACAAGTGGATTTTTCTTTGGCTTTGCTTTTGCATTACAAAGCTACCACTCACTAGCACATTTTTTATCATTGATATTGCTACTTCTTTGTACACAATTTTATTTAAGCACATCAGCCAATTTTAAAACCGATGCTTATTTTCTACGACAAAAACCTACCCATTGCACATTTGTGTTTAGGGGTTGATTTCTGTGTTTTCACAACAGCATGATTTTCTTTAAAAGAGGTCAACAACTTTAACCTACTAACAAAATTTTGTCTTTTCATCCAAACAATCTAGAGGAAACTAGAGGAATAGAATGAGGGAGAGATAGATTAGAAAAGATGCCAGTTAGTTTCTCCTGGAAATCATGAAGAAATTTGAATTTTTCTTTCAAAAAAACCTAAACAAGTTGAGAATGAGTTAAAAATGAGAACGAAGAAGGGAGGAAGCTTGATGGTGCTATTATCTCTGTGAGGGTACAGAGAGGGGAATCTGTAGGCCTTTCATCAAACAAACACATTAAATGTAAATGAGCAGATTTATTTGATCAAATGAAATTTGGTGGTCTATAGCATAAGTGATCAGATGCTGAATCTCCATTGCTTCTTTTGTTAAACAAGGAGATCATGACAGCTCTATCCATCCACTATCATACTGTTAAAGGAAGAACAGGGTATTTACTACAGGCTAAGGGCTCTCTGACCAACAGATCGGTAGAGGTCTGTATTTGTCCTCATTCCCGAGAAAAGTGACCCAACTAAATGTGGAAACTATCAAAGAATATCACTGATATCACATACAAGCGAAATACTGCTGAAGATCATTCGTAAGTGGCTACTCTGCAGCACACGACTGTAGCCTGTGTCAGTTCATCTCATTGGGGTCTTCCTCATTTTTTCCTGACCTCTACATCACCAAGAGTGATATCATCTTCCAAGGACTAGTCTCTCCTGATAAAATTGTCAAAGAATGTGAAAATTAACAATATCATACTTCAAAGAGTATTCTGACTAAACTTTTCTCAAGACAAATTTGTTTGTTGTTCTGAAAATCCACCGTCTATATTCTTCACCATGACTGTCAAAGGCATTGGTTCTTCTTTGTCCTCTTTGTTCATTGTCCAACTTTCATATTTAAATTAAGTAATAGAAAACATCAACTTGGATCAGGGCACTTTAATTTTTAAACTAATAATCTTGCTCTTAGCACTTTAAAGAGGTCCTTGACATGGACTTTTCCCAATGTGATACATCTTTTGATTCTTTGATTGCTGCTTCTATGAGCATTAATTGTGGATCCAAGTAAAATTAAATACAACTTCACAATATTCTCATAAGTTATTATTATGTTGTTTATTGCCTCCACGGGTAAATGTGAGAACCTCTATTTTCTATTAGAAGAAATTGAAATAATTGAAGTTAATATCTTCCTCAAAGTTATTATACTAGGGTTTTAATTAAGAACTTCTAAAGTCTATGTATTCTCCAATAGGAATCCAAGACTTAACAGTTATAACTATATGAACATTATATGCCTGGAACAATTTAACATGTATTTCAGGGACCTCTGGTGGCCTAGTGGTGAGAAGCTGTACTGCAATACCAAAAGCACACAGTTCGAATTCACCAGCAACTCTGCCCGAGAAAGATAGACAATCTCCTCCCATATGTAAACCTGCTTGAGAGTCAGCTATCGGTTGGTTCCAACTCGAAGGGAAACAACAAGTCATTTAGTGCTTTAAAAGAGAAAATTCTATAAAAAACATTAGGTTTTGCTTGGTTTGGCTATTTCTGAAGTGATTAATCAGTAACAAATCAGGAGTCTGCAGGGATCAGCGTTTTTTCGCTGCTAAGACCCTCCAAGCTGGTCTGTTCAGCACCTCTCCTAAATGCAATTAGCCCTGATGGAGGTTTTTGTCCAAGGCACAGAAGTTAGAAAACGGCATCTCTTAATTTTGGTAATTCGCCCCCAGTTTGATCATAAGTGTACCATGAATCAATCACCTCACCCCACTAAGAGAAATCATCAGTTTCTTGATAATGGCAGTATTTGCTGCATCAGAACTGAATTCTTTTGGAGTTCCCCGAGAGCACTACCACCAGTAGTGAATAGAAGGGGAGGGGTGCATTTTCCTTTGGATTCCTTGTGTGTGTTATTCATACCACACTCATCCCAATTTAAAAACAATAGATGCATTATGCTTTGCTCTTGAACTTCAGAGACAAATATCTCAGAGGAATAAAAGTGGACAACAACATACATACTCTTTAAAAAAGAATTTTTGTCTAGTTTTTTCAATATTGTAGTGGTGTTTATAGTGGTGAAGTTGGTGGTAGAATTGATGATGACAATTATGGCTGTGGTGCTAACCATCATTATATTATGGTAAGGATACTGGTCATTATGCTGGTGATGTTGGTGCTTGTGGTGTATTTTTGATGGTGGTGATAGTGATGGTAGTTTTGTGATGATAGTGGTAGTTGTGGTGATGCTGTTGGTAGTGTCTGTAATAGTACTGGTATTAGGAGTAGTGTTTGTTGTGGTGGGGGTGTTTACATTGGTGGTTGTGGCACAGACAATGAAGGTAGTAGTTGTGTTCATTATAATGGTGGTAGTGCTGGTGGTTTTGGTGATTGCTATTGTATTTGGTGATTGTAGTGGTGTTGCTATAATGACAATGGTGATATAGCTGTGGAAGAAGTGTTGGTGGTAGTGTAGTAGTGGCAATGGTATGGCAGTGAGTGTGTGATAGTGCAAGCAGTGGTGATGATGATGGTAGCAGTGGTGGCGGTGATGCTGTTGCTTGTAGTAATGATGGTAGCAATGGTGATGGTGGTAGTGGTGATGATGTTGTTTATAGCAATGATTGTAGTGGTTGTGGTGATGGTGATGTTGTTTGTAGTAATGATGATAGTGGTTGTGATGATAGTGATGGTGGTAGTGATGTTGGTGATGATGTAATTTGGTGATGATGATGGCAGTGATGGTGGTGATAACGATGGTAGTGGTTGTGGTGATGGTGAAGGTGATGTGGTTATTGTGATGGTTATGGTGGTAGTGGTGATGTTGCTTGTGGTAATGATGGTGGAGGTGATGGTGATGGTAATAGTTGTGTTGTTGCTTACAGTAATGATGGTGGTAGCGGATGTGGTGATGGTGGTGTGGTGGTGGTGATAGTGGTAGTGGTAGAGGTGGTTATGATGATAGTGTGAGTAACTGTGATGGTGTTGGTGGTTTTGTTATAATGGTGATGATTATGGTGACAGTGATAGTACTTGTAATAGTGGTGACGGGTGGAGGAAGAGACGATGGTGGTTGTGTGAGTGGAAATGGTGATGGTCTGTTGTAGGCATTGTGGTGGTTGCTGGTAAGTAGAAATGAATTAGCCAAGTGAGTTTGAGCTTTATTTCTTGTCAGTCTTGAACCTTTCTCTATAATTTATGAGGTCTACCTAATTCACAAAACATGATAGTTTCTAGTAAAAAAAGTATAAATTACAAACACATCATGCCACATGTTAAGCTCAGGAGTTTATTGAAAGACTCATTTTATTTCCCTCTTGATTCCTTCTCTAATTTCCCTTAAAGAAAATCTGTAGGTCTTTTTCCAATGCAACATTCTTATGAAAGTTATGGAGATATTCACAATCTTTCTATAGATTCTTATTAATCCTTATACATGATTATAAATTTATAAAGAATCTCTTATATAAAGAGGGGGAAATGAACAGCTGTTGATTCCAATTTACAGTGATTCTACAGGACAGAGTAGAATTGTCTCCCAGGATTTCCCAGGTTGTAACATTTATGGTAGTAGATCAGCAGGTCTTTTCTCAAACAGAGAGGTTGGTGGTTCAAACTACCAAACTTTTGGTTAGGAGTTGAGTAATTAACTACTGAACCACCAGAGCTTCTTTTAAAAAGCAGCTGTTGTTGGGTGCCATCAAGTCAAAACAAACCCATAGCTGACCCTCCAGTGGGTTTCCAGAGGCAGTAAATTGCATCGAAGGAGATTGCTCATTCTCCCACAGAGCAGCTGATGGATTCAAACCCCATGCCTTTGTGATTACAGCACAGCTTCTTACTGCTAGGTCATTATTGTTGTGTACCATCAAGTCGTAACTGACTCATAGTTGACCACTAAGCCATATTGTTGTTAGGTGCCCTCGAATCGTGGATGATTCATAGCGACCCTAAGAACAAAAGGCCTGAGCACTGTTCGTACATAGTTTCCGGAGGCAAGCCATTTCAGAAGTGGATGCCGCTCCTGTTTTCGTCAGGAAGCTCCAGCCAACACTGTCCACCATGGGTAACCATTACCACATTTGGCACATCAGTGTTCCAGTGTTCAGAATCACAGCGACCATGAGTTCCCTCTGTACAGCAATGCACAGACCAGCACTATACCACCTAGAAGAATGTTTGACAGGAAAACAATTTGAACTTGGCCTCCTTCTCTCCCCTCTCCCCTTGGTGCTTAAAGCCCCCTCCTGCCTGAAACCCTAGGCCAAGCCTGGCTTGACTGGCTCCTGGAGGCAGAGTAGTCCTTCACATCAAACACAAGCCCGAAAAAGCACTCGACTCCAAAAGCTGCCACAACACCTGAGCACACAGCACCATGCTCTCTCTGTCAATCAGGTCACAGCAACCCTGGGCGGAGCAAACCAGGAGAACATGGTTAATTTAAATGTGCACAAGGCTACCAAAAAGAGCAGCAAGGAAGAGAGCAGACATCAAAAACTAGAACGCAATTTAAGCCGATAGTGATGACTATAAAGTCAGGAAGGCAAAGTAAGATGTGTTGTTTGTGCAACAGATGCAGTTGAAAGATTAACCAACATCCTGTCAAGAAAGTGCATGAAACAAGTTATCAGTAGACTCAATGAAGCTAACATCACCACTGAGACACGGTATGTGCAGAAACTCACGAGTCCTTGAGATCCACAGGCAGAACTACAGGCTTCAGAGTTCCAAGGAGGATCTTGGATCATCTATTTCCTTCCTGGACCCCGGAGTCCGCTAGTCTTCATCAAAAAGATAGATAATCCAACTAACGTGAATGAGAAGTTAACTGCTGCATCCATTAAAACGTAACTAGATTAATTAGTAAACAATTTTTAACATGACACTCATTTAAACTATCAAAGCAAATAGGTGCTTAATGAAAAGGAAAGGCACCCGTTCAGTGATTCATGACTCAATTCTCCCAAGATGTTTACAAGTGAATTCATTTACTGTCCTTGAGTCACGCCTGCATTCAGTTCTCTCATTTAGTTGAAAGATGCAGAAAAGCTCAAATAGCTCTTTGGAGACCCAGGTGGCCACATTTACAAACAGATTTGGAGGGTGAGTTACTGTGGGTAAAGTCAGTTGGAATTTACGCTCAGCTGGAGAACTCTGGGTCTACAGATTGGAACGTCACTGTAAGGGGAGAGAAATTGATGTGGGAGGGCTAAGAATCATGTTTCCTGACGGGCGTCTCATTACAGGTTTTCCTTGGACAGACACAGAGTTGTGTGGGCATCACCGTCATGAAGAATGGAGTCTATCATCCAAGTACCCTTTGCCTGAGTGTGCTGACATTTTAACGAGATTTTTATACCATGCACCAAAGACAACACACTGATTCTATTTTACTCTTTTGCAAATATAGTAGCCATTCTCACCAAATTCTTTTCACAAATTAAGTCTAAAATCTCACCACCAAGGAGTCAAATCCAACCTATGGTGACCCCCCATCAGGTTCCCAAGACTTACGTAAATCTCAGCAGAAGTCGATTTCTGGTGGTTAGTGGATGCACAAGACCATACAGCTTGCAGCCCATCACACCAGCAAGGCTCATTGCGCACAAATTAAGATTCAGGAAATGTAGGAAACTTAACTTTATTGAAAATGTTCTGAAATGCTCAACAATTCGTACAACCATTGTTGGAAACTGACTCAGCAGACACGTTACATAATTAAAACAAGTGGTTTATTTAACATTCAGCAAATGCCTCTATGAAGTCAAGCAAGAAAATAGACTCTCCTACCAGAAGTAAAAATGGATGAAAGAACTTATTATTTCCACATACGTTATATATTGGAGAGGCGAAACCTAGACAAAGTGTTAAGAAAGTAAATTATCTCAAAAATCTCTTTTAACAATGTTACCAAGAAAGACTGGCTCAAAAAGTAAAAACTTACACTCACACACTGCCCAAAATATGCCAAAAAATGACTCAGCAAATTTGATGCCAGGACTGGAAATGACTTTACATAATTTAATGAAATTTAAATACACTGAAAGGGTAAAGCTTTGTTACTCTAATGCCTATTTCAACACTGTGAGCTCTTAAGGTAGAGAAAGATATCCACGGTGACCTTGGTTAAGCGTTTATCTTAATAAGATTTTCTGTTAAATTAACAGAGGCTCTTATTTCTGTGCACGGTTAGCACAAATTCAACTTCAAAGAGCACCTGATATTTTAATACTTTTTCGATGAATATAGAGAAAGACTTCATATTTTAAATGTACCACTGACTCCCTTTTCTGAACATTACAGTTGATTCTTATTTCCTCTTTGCTCAACCTCTGTTTATGAGTAAATTAGTCCATGACTAGCATCCTTCAAAAATAACAGTAACAATAAACATGAATGTTCTTCACTGACTGTTACCAGACTATCATTTAGAGAAGAGTGTGACAGTGAAGAGGAAAAGGAGAAGTTTTTTCTTGTGGAACAATGTGCTCTTTTAGCTTGGTGATTTTAAAACACCTTGTCACTAACACTATTTTGTAGAACCTCCAGGTTTTGTTGTTTACGAGGACGTGGTATAGATACATGAAGTACAGAAAGAAGGAGGAAAAGGAACCTGCAATCATCTTGACAGATGGAGAAAAGAGTGAAGCTGTCAATAATTTCGTTTTACTTAGACCCACATCAACACCCATGGAAGCGGCAGTCCAGAAATCAAAAGAGGAATGAATGAATGAAACCAATCTCTTCATAAACCTTCACTAAAATGATAAAAAGACATTTAAAAAAAAAAGATAAAGCGGGGAGAAAAGATATTTTAAAAATGGTCTATATTGTGGAAAAATCGAGGACTTATTAAAAGTACTAAAGAGTAAGGATGTCAGTTTAAAGACTAATGTTTGCCTGATTCAATTCATGTTATATTCAATTGTTTCCTGTGAATCTCAAAGCTTGGGAACTGAATAAAGGCCACCAAAGAAGAATTGATGTCTTTGAATTATGGCATTGGCAAAGGATATTGACTATGCCATGGACTGTCAAAAGGACAAACCAACCATTCTTGAAGGAAATGCAAATGCAGTGCTCCTTAGAGGCAAGGATGGGGAAACATGGTCTCATGTACGTTGATCATGTTGTCAGTAATCCTTGATACAAGACGTCATGCTGAGGAAAGTACAGCGTTAGAGAATGAGAGGAAGAACTTCACTGAGAATGGCACAGCAGCCACAACTGGTGTGGCATGAACTGTGAGGACAACACAGGATAGGGCAACGTTCTGATTGTTGTTCAGAGGGTCTCTCTGAGTTTACATTTACTCAAAGTCACATAAACAGTTAAAAAGCATTTACTCATTACCATTTTTTCACAAAACTTCTGATTGTATGTTGTTTAAAAACACACTATAGAGACACAGAAGTGTAAAATAAGATGAAGGGAAAGAAGCTACCCATCTTCCCCCCACTTTTGGAAAACTTCTCCTGTACTGAAAGTTAAGGAGGACTGTTTCTGCTGTTTAGTACCTTGAATTCTCACTCATCAATGAAATATGATCAATGTGCCAGGTCAGACATGTTATCACGAGTCCCCCTTTTTAGCAGTCCCATTGGACAATTATGCAATGATCTCCCTAATTCCTTGCCAATGAGCCCAAAGCTCATCTCTAGCTTTTTAAATCTCATTTAAATACTGATGGTGCTATCTTTGGAGTTACTCCACTTTACACCCACTGACTGCCATCAAGAAGTTATTCCTTAGAGAGGAACATCATGCTTAAAAAGGTGGAAGGTTATCAAAAGAGAGAAAGACCCTCAATGTGATGGACTTCCAGTGTACAGTTGCTACTGCATTTTAAAGCACATGGTTTTTATCTTCATATTAAGTCAAATTATTATGGCCAAATTATTATGAAAATACATTTCTGCCCTGGAATAAAATGCTGGTTTGTAATTCCATGGCAATTATAAGAAGCCTGGGTTTGCATTGCTTGATATTATTAGCAACCCAGGAACACAGGAGGGACAATACTCATTCCCTGAGTTCCCTCAAAGAATACAGATATGAAGTTTTTCATGGCAAGTAGCTTTTAAAGATGCTAAACCACAGAATGGAGTTAGATCTGATGATTTTCTGAGATTAGAAGCAGCAAATTTACAACTATACTTACAAAATACTGTCAGATACACGAATTGTCCAAGGGATCGCCTTTTCTCATTTGTTTTTACTTTAGGTAAAAAACAACCAAGGAAACATCATGTCAACACATTTGCATGGACATCTGAGTAGCACTGAGAGCCTTCTTCGAGTTGTGCTGCCATTTCCACTGTCCTTTCCCACCGTGATTGTTCTACCACCAGATAAGCTCAGGGTTCCTACGCTTCCCATCCATCTTTCTGAGTTGCTACTCTCAGAGTGACCTTATGGAGATAATTACTTAAAAGAGCATAGTGTCCAAAATAAATATATTTTACTGATGATGAGTTGGTTGGGTTTTGGGTTTTTTTTCTTAAAAGACAACTTTAAAGGACTCGTTGGCTTAAAGTTTACACGTTATGTCAAGGTATTGGCTTTGGGGTTTACCAGTCATATCTTTTGATCTTTGGTTTTGAGTTGGAGAAGCTGAGATACAGACCTCCTGACTGACGTGCAAAAGCGTAATTTGAGCAACAGCACAGACATCAGCCTCCTGATTCCTTCAGTGAAAATTCACTTTCATCACCTCTTATCCAATTCACAGTCAAGTTGAAATAAATTGAGTAAAATATTTCACTTCCTTTTGTATTTTTCAGTCCACAAACATTGCATGTGTTGACCATTCCAACTTGCAGACTGTTAACAATATAGGAATTTGATTGATCCGCCCCCAATTATATGGAAACACAGGAATGGATTTGGCCTTCAGGAATTTCTCAGATGCCAACTATGCAGATGCTCTTTGCATCATCCCGAAAGATAGAGATGGAATAGCTGGTGGCTATGTTAGGTAGCTAAGAGTAGAAATCAATCCATAATATAAGATTTACTTTATTAATTGTCAAAGATAAGAATGTAACTTTATGATTAATATTATCTGAGTACAATGTAAAATTTAGTGAGTAGCATAAAGCACATTTGACTGAGTTAAAATGAACATTCAGTCACCTGGCACCCCCATATATAAGAGCAGCCAGATTCAAAGGAGGGGAATATTTCTGTTTCTGTTTTAATAGGAAGAAAGATTCACTTTGATGTTCAGAGTTAGTTCTGTGACTCTCCTTGCTCCCATAAAGATCAGAGCCCAGGGACATGAAGGGGCAGGTGTGCATGGATGACAATGTTTCTAAGTCGACTGGACAGAGAAAAACAACAGATGCTCATAAGCACTTTTGACTGTGTATATATCCTGAATGTGGTCCTCGAATGTCATCCACATGTGAGTCAAAGAGACAATGTTTGACACAAAACCTTTGGCTGTTCTGTGACAGACAGACTGTTAACTTGTGCAAACCAAGAGTTCAAGGAAAAGAGCTTTCTTCATGTGCTCAATCTGGAAAAGGAGGCAGGGTTTTTCTCTTCCTTGTTCATATGATTAACTATAATATTCAGTATATCAAAGCCAATGTTTTATCCTGCATCTAATATACTATCAAGAGCAGAGAAGCTTCGTGACCTACATTTGAGTAAAGGTTGAGTTGTCTATGCTTCAGTTCTGCTTCCTCAAGTCCTTTAATCAGAAGTACAAAAACACTCCTTAAAAAAATCTTCTGTGCAAACCAATTTTCCTACATTCCTGAGTTCTTTCATCATAAATCAAAACTGTTTTTAAAAGACCCTCTTCTTTACACATCGAGTATCTTAGAAGCCTTGTTTCTGAAGTTAAATGGATTTTAACATATTATTTGAAAGAGAAAGAGTACCTTCGTAAAAAGTTCCTAGAAACAATGCAATATGAAGTAAAACCAAAATTCACTTTTGTTAAATATTCTTGAATCACTGTACTGGGGAGAGGAGAGTGCCAACTAAATTATCTATTTCATTTGCGTTGAACTGTTTTTACCGTAAGGTCTTCTGTTATGTGCCTCTGGAGAGGAGGACAAACTATAACAGCATCAATCTTGTGGCAGTGTAGGGAACTTTACATAAAGCAGCGAGGATTGTGTAATACTTGCCCTTAGAACAAATGGCGGAGCATATCTAGAAAACCATAAACAAAAGGATTACAAAGCATGAAAATAAAACAGAAGGTTCTAGAGCAAGGGCCCCATGTCATTGTTTTAAATATTAATTCTTATAAAACAGTTGAAAGCATATGCTTTACCCTGAAAAGCGTCATTGACCACACTGACAGTATAAAATGGAATGCAGTGTTTGAACAGTCAATCTAGCCCAGTTGGATACAAAATCGAGTTTGAACAGAGTGCTCCAACCCAAACCCCTCTACCACCCAATGGATTGTGATCAGGAGAAACCCTACAGGTCACAGGTGAACTGCCTCATAGGGTATCACAGGTTAAAATCTTAGTGGAAAGAGGCGATCCTATTTTTAACTAACAGACCACCTAGTGAATTGAAACATCCTCGATTGTTCTTGTTATTGAGGAGTTTTGGCGTACAGAGCATTTATCTGCTGCACGAATAAACAAAAGTTCTTCAAATACACTAGCTTCTTCAAGGGGGAAAAGAAGATCGGTTCCTCCCACAAAGATGTCAGCCTCAGAAATTTACGCGGAGCCACTCTGAGTCAGAACGTATTCAACAACATGCATGTTGGGTTTTTTCCTATTCACTTGTAAGCAGCCCAATGTTTGACCCATTCATTGTGCTACTCTGGTTTCTTCACACAGTCGGCTGCTTGCGGCTGACAAGACAGACAAGAAAACCCACACTATTGACTAAATTCTGACTCAGAGTGGCTCTGCATTGGATTTTTGAGGCTGTAAATCTTTATGGGGGAAAATGTCCAACTTTTCACCCTTGGAGAAACTGGTGTATTTGAACTGAGAAACTTTGTTTGTCAGCACAACATATAAATGCACTAGTCTGAAAATACTCTTTTTCATTTAGAAATAGGAAATTGTGTTACACGATATGTTATTTTGCCATGTGTTAATGCTGATTAATGTTAAAAGCTGTCAATAAATTATCAATGTGATAAGTGATCAAAGTGAGAGAGCTCTGGTGCCACAATCTGTAGGGATTTGGCTCGAACCCCCCAGTGGCTCTGGGAGAGAAAGCTAGCCAATCTCTTTTTAGATGTGATTTGTAGCCTCAAAAACCCAAAGGAGGGGCAGGTATGAGTCAGTCTGATTAATAGCAACGAGTCTGGGTTTGTTTAATGTTAGTGAAATATACTCCTAAATTATTAAAACTCTTTTGCCCCATCTCTGCAGTCTTCACCTTTCTTATTTTTCTACACGTGGTTAGTTTCAAATTCTTTCATTCTTATTTACTTTTGCTCATTTATTCAATATTGAGACAGAATTATTTCCTTGGCAACTTTCACAGTGTTTGGGAATTTGTAAACTAGGTGAATCAACAAGAATGTGAGAAATGCATTGCTACTTGGCCTGTATCCAAACCATTTTAGTCAATTTCATTCAAGTACAGCAATCTGTGTTAGCAAATAACAAATTCAAGAACAATTGCATGGAACATGTGGCAATGGTAAAAGTGTCCTGAAGTTTATATTTAAACACAAAAGGTATTGTAGAACACAAACAGTGTAAAATAAAAGAAAAAGATTGTTGGAATTTGGGTTTATATTTGGTTGTCAAAATCTACAACAAAGCTGTTCTCAGTCAAATGTGATACAAAAGAAAATAAAGATGCAAGTAAAGAAACACAGATTATAAATATGTTTAAGATACAAAGGGTACTCAAATATATAACCCACTGCACCTCTTTCAATAGTGATGAGGTATGCATGAGTAGATAAATTACTGCATTTGTTATAGTAATACAAAAGAGTCACTGAGTTCTCATTGTTGTCACTGTTATCAACTTGGGACCACTCAGTGGCTCTATGTCCCACTCATCCTGTAGCACTCTCACAATCTCATGGGGCCCAAGCTCACTGTTGCAGTTTATGTCAATCCACTTCTTTGACAGGATTCCTGTCTGTCACAGACCTTCCATTTTTTTGAACATTATGCCCAATTCCAAGAAATGGTTCCTTCTGATAACATGCCCAAAGTACATTGAACAAAGTCTCATCCTTCTTTTCTAAGCATTACACTGGCCACACTTCTTACGAGACAGCTTTGCTTCTTTTGACATCCCGTTCAATACTCTGTCAACAACATGATTCAAAGGCATCAACTCTTCTTCAGTCATCCTTATTCATCGTCCAGCTCTCACAAGCACAAGAAGCAACTGAAAATACCATGGTTTGAGTCAGGTATAGCTTGGTCTTTAAACTGTTATAAAGATCTTTGGCAGGATATTTGCCCACTGCAAATCCATGTTTTGATTCCCGACTGCTGCTTCTGTGAATGTTGACCGTGGATTCAAGTAAAAGGAAGTAGCTGGCAACTTCAGTCCTTCCTCCATCGACCATGATATTGCTTACTGGTTTAGTGATGAGGATGTTTGTTTTCCTGATGTTGAGGTGGAATCCATACTGAAGGTTATGCCTTTGATCTTCGTCAGTAAGTTCTTTAACAAGGTTGATTCACGCACATAATGCAAATTGTTGAGGCTTCGTCCAACTCTGACTTCACATTCTTCTTCATAAAGTCTATTTCTCAGCTTATTTGCTCATTGTACATAACCCCAATGCATACATTTTCTGCTTTTAAAACACACAATACTCCCTGTTTTGTTCAAAGAGCTACTTCTTGGTTCATGTCCATGTTCTGTATAAGCACTACTAAGTGTTCTGCTGATGGTTTGTTCCATAGTTGACCCTGACTGACTTCCAATTGCTGATATTCAGCTTTTCCACTATATCTTCAGTAGCAGATACAAAATTCTACATATATGCTATTTCTATCTTCCCTTTTTATTGTTATCACTACATATTTTATGACATAATTTTATCTTTAGCTTCCATACATTCATAATAAAAATCATGATGGGCCAAAAAGAAAAACAATAACTGTTGCACACTGAGGGTAAAGTATTTTTATAAGTATTAATAATGAGGCAGAACAGCAAGAATGTATAAGTAAAAAAGGGTAAAGCAGGAGGTGAACAGTTCTCGAACAACTGAAGTGAACTGAAGCTTCCCTGTATCTTTATTGAAAATTGCCAGGGAGCAAATCACAAAGAGAATTCAATGCAAATGAAGCTAAGCTCTTTCTACTGAAAACCTGCTTGACTCAGGAAGGAGGGGTTAGCAAATACAATACAAGAATCCTCTAAATGCTGAGTGTCTACCCCTATAAACATTTAAGGATTGCCTTAGTGCTTTCAGGGTGAATTCCAGCTTGTATCTGCCTCCCTCATAATCTCAAGTAGCATTCGGCTTATTACAAATATTTAATATGGAATTTGGCTTCCCATAATAACAGCTGAGGCTGTTTATGTACAACCAAACACTTCTTGGACTTTGGTTTCTTAGAGATTTCTTATCTGATTGTCATCAAGTCACAATCAACTCATAGCTGACCCTCCACTGGGTTCCTAAGATAGAAATCACCTGGGGGGAGACTGTCCTTCCTTCTTCCCAGAGACACTGATGGATAAACTAGTAGAAAAAGAAAACAATAAATAAACCGATGTACTTACTTTAACAGTGCAATTCCCTATGGACTAAGCCACCAGAAGTGTCATGGGTCAGCACAGTGATCACTCTAACAGCATGTCAGTGTGTCTATTCTACCTCCTAGGTCATTGCATGGGTTCCAGTACCACAGTGCACAAACCACTTAGAATGACACATTCAGAAATTGGTGGTGGTCCTAATCCTCTTCTAATTACTTCCCATACATCAATCCATTTGTCCTCACAAAAATGCCATCAACAGAAATCATCACTAGCCCATTTAAAGAGAAAGGGCATTAGCAATCAACACAGATGCTCACTGACCATTTATAAAGATTCATGGCTGAGGTGGGATTTAAAACCCATATACTTGGGTCTAGAAGTTCTATTTTAGTCTCCACAGTATTCAACCATTCTCTCTTCAAGCAAGAAACATCCCTGATCTAAGAAACTAAATCTTTTTCCCAGTTATACGTCACAGATGTTTATCAAAATATTTTATAGATACAACTTGCATTCAAGTTCTTCAAAAATGTATAAGGTCTTCTAAGAGTATCCGTAGAATAATTAACTAGTGTATCACATCAGATCAATCATGCTATATATGAAAAACAAAGACCATTTTAGGGCTTTTCCAGGGTTATGCAATAAGAAATGGCTTTCAAAATAAGATCCTAGTCCCTGAGGAACCATTCTAAGTTCTCCTCTGAATTTCCTATATAAGCAACAACAAAAAAATCCAACAAGCAGTTGTCAAGTTGATCCAGACTCTCGATTCTCTGTATGTGTCAGAGCAAAGCTGTGCTCTGTAGGGTTGGTTGTCAATGGCCACATTTTTTTAATCAGATCACCAGGTGCTTCTTGATGAACTAGAAACATCAATACTTTAGTGAGCATTTGGTGAGTGTATTGATTGTTTGCATCATTCTAAGACTCAACAATTAACATTATATTGTTGTACTACCAAGTTGAAACCAATCCATAGAAACCTTCCAGTGGTATTTCAGAGGTAATTAATCATACAGGAGGAGATTGCCCATCTTTTCTCTCACAGAGCAGCTGGTGGATTCAAATCAGGTCACTCGGGGTTGCCAGCATAATTCATTATCACCAGAGCACCCTAAACAACAGTTTCCATACAGGACTTCAAACAGTCTCCTGCTCATACTCCACCAGCTGATCCCAACTTGTCTTATCCATCTCATTACAGTGGAATGATTAATGGTTCAAACCCATCCAGTGGCTCAGAAGAAGACTGACTGTACTTATCTTCTATAAAAATTACCACCAAGGACATCCTATAAGGCAGTTCTGTCCTTTCACACAGGGTTGCTGTGAGTAGGAATCACCTCAACCGCGTACAACCACAGTTCTCTAGAAGTTCAAATGCAGGTCTACAGTCCTAAGGAAGCAGCACGATTTCATTGTCGTGTAGAATCGGACAATATGAAAAGGTGAGAGAGGTCCTTCCTTTTCTTGTTGAAGTGAACTAGCATTGCAGAGAACTTGTCTGAGCATCGACCTTGAGTGTATTAAATACTAGAAAACAGTACTGTTAAAAGTCATGAAAGTGTTATGGAGCCTGAGACAAACAATCGCCTTGCACAGAAAAATTTAATGGTCCCAGAACATTCTGTTGTGTTATTCATTATATGCTTGATTCTTACAAAATTATATTTCATGTCTTTGTGAATATGTATTATTCTACCTGACTTTGAATTATGGTATTGGAAATCAATACTGAATATACCAAGAACTGCCAGAACAAACAAATTTGTCTTGAATAAAGTACAAGACAGCATGATTTTTAAAAACAAAGATGGCAAGCCATTGTCTCAAATACTTTGGATATGTTATCAAGAGGGACTCACCCTAGAAAAGAGCATCATGCTTGGACAAGTAGAAGATCAGTGATTAAGGAAAAGTCCTCAGGACGAAGTGCTGACATAGTAACTACAATAATGGTCTAAGACACAACATAAATTGTGAGGACTGAGGATTTTTTTTCTGTTGAATACAGGATCACAATTAGTAGCAATTAACTGAGTAGCTCTTAGCAACAAAAACTTCTACAATTTAAGGAAAAACTTAGCGAATTACCAACCATGCAAGCTCTTGGCATTAGAAATGATGTTGACTCTTAAACACCATGAAACCACACATAAAGAAGTCGGCTCCACACAACAGCCCTTCTTATAACATAGGTGGTGATGTGTGGCTGGCTGACCATTACTGGGCATCTGCAGAGCGCTCAGGCGTCATATTTTAGCAGCCAGCTTGGACCACTTCTCTAGCACTTTGGGGATCTAAACCCCACAGCCATTGAGTTAATTGAGGCCGTTGAGAGTATACCTTCTCCATGAAATTTTCAAGGCTGTAAATATTTTAAAAAGAAAATTACTTCTCCCAAGTAGTGACTGGAGCTTCGAACTGCCTAACTTCCTCTTAGCAGCTGAGTACTCAAGCAATGTGCCATCAAGGCTTTGCTTTTAGGATTTCATTCACTTGTTCACAGTCATTGACGCAATTCTGGCTCAGAGCAACTCTCTACCAGATTATCAAGGTTGTAAATACTAAAGAGAAAGATTGCTCACCTTTCTTCCTCTGAGTCGCTGGTGGACCTGAAATGTCAGAGACGCATGGCCTTCTGTGGTCAGTACAGCAACATGCTACAGACTAAGTCACCAGAGAACTGGATCAATGCTAATTTTTTTAGTTATTCTACGTCTTCTCATCTTTTCCCAGTAAATGAGGCATTTACTAGTTAAATATTCAGCAAAAGTATATAAAGAGTTCTGGTGGCCTAGTGGGTAAGAGTTTGCACTACCAGCCCAAAGGCCAGGGGTTCTGAGGAAGACCAGCTGCTCTGAGGAAGAAAGATAAGCAATCTCTTCCTGGGTCATTTACAGCCTCCGAGAACTTACTGGAGGGTCAGCTAGGATAGGTTCCAACTTGATAGTAATGAGTGAAGGTTTTTCATTATTATTATATATGTATTTGCTGAAATCATATTGCTGTTGAACTAATTCTAACTTATAGTAACCTGATGGGGCAAAGTACAACTTTTTTTTTTTCTTTCTTTTTTAAACATGGAGTTTACAAGGCAATAATCTTCACAGACTCAGACTCTTGGTTTTTCTGTTTTGGAAAGGCTGTGGGTCCACCACTGACATTTCATGCACAGTTGAGAGTTTTCACTACTGCGCTGCTGAGGCCCCTTACCATAAACTTCGTGCCATAAAGCAACAAATAGCACCTTGTGTTCCTGAAATCCATGGGGCAAAAATTTAGAAAGAAATCTCAGGCTTCTCCACCAGCCTAAGGCCTAATGAAGCTCATGGGGTACAAGCAGTGAGTTCAGCTGAAAACTGGAAGGATAGAGGTTTGAGTCCACCAGAGACACCTTGGAAGAAAAGTCTGAGGTCTTCTCCCTAACAGGATCCATCGTAAGCCTTCCAGCTCACAGGTCTCTGACACAGAGAGGGTCACCCTGAGTCTGAGGCAATGCCCCAGAGCAAGCAGAGTCAAGATCCATGCTAGCCACCCCACGGGTGTGAGAGCGAAGTGCAGGGCTTGCTCTGTTCACCACCCAACGGTGTGGCTGACGCCTCCTGGGTCCTACTGCTTTTGCAGGCGATCATGTTGCTATTGGCAGGTACGGAGTCAGTGCAGAGCCACGGTGATTCCAGCCACACAGATCAGACAGTTGGGATCCACATGATTTCCATGGGTTCACTTTTGGAAGTAGAATTCCAGGCTGCTCTTCCTAATTTCTCTAACTCCGCAACTGCTGCAAGCCTCCATGGACACATGGACAATGGTCTTGCAACAACTGGAACTCGAACCTTGTCCTCTTACCTTGCCAGAAAGCCTTCCCATCATCTTCACTTCCTCAGGTTGAGCGCTCAACAGCGAAAATGATGAGATGTGTGGCTCTAAGATTCTAACTGGTTCTGTTGTTCTCCAAGTTCACTCATTTCCAGACCCAGTAGTTTCTTTTCAGGGAAAATCACAAACTGACTTGACATCGCTCTTCTCCCATCTCCAAATCCATGAGACAGCAAGACCACTTACATTCATTCAGGAAATTCAAAATACATTCATTTCACTAAGTGCTGGAGAAGTCCTGAACATACCATGGACCATCAAGAAAACAACTGGGTCTGTCTTGGAGAGGGTGAAACCAAGTTTCTCTTCGAGACTAGGATTTTGAAGCTCTATCTTACATACTTCGGTCCTGTGACCAGGAGGTACTAGTCCTTGGAGAAGGACATCATGCTCAGAAAGGAGGAAGGACAGAGCAGTAGAGGAAGACCCCAAGTGAAATGGATTGATACAGTAGCTAGGGCTATGGGGGTTGGTGTGTCAGAATCAGTGAGACTTGCTCAGCACAGGGCAGGCTTTGGAGCTGCCGTACATAGGGTCACTATGGGTAGCAGGCAACTCAATGGCACATAATAACAACATGTCTATCATGAATATACAAGAGCATCTGAAAAATGGAATGCATTACTACACGTCCTAATGGTTTGACACTACACACATGCATCAGTGTTTTCTGAATAATGTACTAGGAATTAATTTAAGATCAAAGTAATGCTATACAGGCTGGGGTAAAAAGCAAGACCAATATATCATCCTCTCTTGCAACTATAGCTTATATTGTTGTTAGATGCTAATCATGTTAAGTCTGACTCCTAGCGATCCTACGTTCAACACATCTTCCCCAATCCCATACCGTTCTCACAATCTCCTATATGCTTAAACTCATTGCTTCAATCGCCACGAAAAGCCATCTTGTTGAGGGTCTTCTGCCACTTCAACACCTTCTATCCTTTCAAGCATGATGTCCCCCCTTCCAAGGACTGAAACTAACTGATAGCAGGCCCAAAGTGAGAGAGACAAAGTCTCAGCATCCTTGTGTCTAATGAGAATTCTGATTGGACTTCCTTATTAAAAAAGATTTCTTGGTTTTTCTTTTACAGTCTCTTCAATATTCTTCACCAATACCACAACTTGAAGACATCCATTCCCCTTCTGTCTTTCTTATTCATTGTCCAACTTTTACCACCACATGAAGCAAATGAAAATACTATGGCTTGGATCTGGTGCACCTTAGTCTTTAAACTGACATCCTAGCTTTTCAGTATTTTAAAGAGGTCCTTGTCAGCAGATCTGCCCAAAGCAATCCATTCTTTGATCTGTCTTGGCTTTTCTGTTGTATTAGAGAAGGATTTGTTCTGTAATATTTAATTAGGATCCACACTAATTACTTATACTGAACACATTAAGCTTGGTGAACTAAATCTTCATAAGGCTTTCTTTACATAGGCCTTATCACTTATTTGAGATAATATCATTTCCTGAGGGCATTCATATAACAACAGTAACAAGTAGACATAGGTAGATGAGATTATGAATAAAGGAGTTTAAAGATACATTTACAAAATCAAGGCTATGAAGGTATTAACAGGATTTGTAACACCACAGAACTCTTGCAGACAAAGGAATGGTGCATGCAGCCAGTGAAGATGGCATCTTCTTCCATGGCTTATGAGATCTGCACCGTGAAAGGCCGTCTGGAGGTGGCATGGATTCCTCCTTGCAGCAACGCTAATAGTTTAGTAAGTTGACAATGCAGTCAGGTAAGACTGTTCAGAAAGATTTTCATTTTCCTGTCCTAAATACCTAAACTTCTCTCTTTAATTGTGGTTCATTGTCATAAAGCACACAAAGGCTTCTGGATTACATAGCACTATTACATCCAATATTTTTAAATAATAAAACCTTTTCTTTTAATTGTGACTTTGAAGAAAGTTCCTAGAAAAGTTAGATATTCATTCATTCATTCATTCATTGCTGCACATTTTCCTTCCTCCCTCTCCCTTCCCCCACTCTCTGTTCACTTTCTTTTTTTTTTAATTTAATATTCATCTATTACTGCACACTTTCTTCGCCCCCTTCCCCAGTCCACTTTGAATGTACCTCTTATTTTGGACGGTTATCTTACATATAATGCCTAATGATATATTCCTTTTGAGCAGTTTAGAACTAAAGAGTTGTTTGTTTATACAGTCATTTAGACTTTCTTTGTGAAAAGAGAAGGAAGATAAAGCACACATTTGTACTTGAAATCCTTTACCCTAATTATCAAAGGCCGTGTTTTTTAAAGGACTTTGTAATAATGTACTGTGAACGCTATTGTTAATGGGACTGCTATTATTATTACTATTGACATTATTTCTATTTATTAGACAGAAAAAATCAATACTATGACATAGAATTTAAAACTGTAAATGTACTTAATGACTGATTGTATTGAATTTTTCCCCCAAAGGAGATATAGCATGTCCATTAAGTAGCAATTAGAAACAGAATAAAGGCATCTGAGAAAGTATCTCTGATACAAGCGTGCATTCCTAGTGTGTTTAGTTTTTGATGAGTGAAAGGTGAGCTTCGCATGGTGTGTTTACTTAAGCTGAAGTGCTATGAATAGTATGTATTGCCTGGAAGAGGTCAAAAAGGGTAGGACTGTGACCCTTCCCAGGGACAAGACCACAAGGGAGGCAGCCTGGGGTATTCCTTAGTGGCATCACCTGCAGGGGGAAGAAAGGGAGACAAACAAGTGTGGTGAGGACGGAGCTGCCTGCTCATCACGGTAACTGAGGAAGCTCTGAGCCCTCAAATTAAGTCTACAGGAATTTCATTAGTTCTTAATAAGATGGAACAGAATAAAATGCTATTCCTATACATTAACATAGACAAGTTCCAGAGTTGAATAGATGGGATGGAATCTTGTGGGTGCTGGGAACAAGTGAGAAATCTGACTTTCCAGTGCTCAAATTTACAAGAAGTGCAGGGAAATATTCCGAATATCATGTCTGAGTGACTGAGAGAGTACCTTTCTAAGAAGGCTGCTAAATAGGTTAAAAAATAGGTTGAAACCCTCATTCAGTGAATTTGAAATGACATGGAAGCCTTCTACCTTGTAATATACAGAGAACAAAACCTAAGAAAGTCACATTTTTGTACCATCATTTATCAGATATTTAACAATGTTGGCCACATATAGGATGCTGTTGTTGTTAGATGTCCTTGCATTGAATATGACGCATAGCAACCCATGACCAAGAGATCAGAACCCTGCCCTATACTGTGCCGTCCTCCTCATTCTCCGCACTTGAGCCCATCGCCACAGCCCCTGTGGTAATCCATCTCATTGAGGGTCTTCCTCTCTTTCACTGACCCTCCATCTTTCCAGCATAATGTACCTTTCCAAAGAAGAGCACCTTCTAGCAACGTGCTCAAAATATGTGAGATGAAGCTTCTTCATCCTTGTCTCTAAGGAGCACTGGCTGCCCTTTCTCCAAGACATATCTTTCCGAAATTCATAGACTATTCAGTACTCTTCTCCAGCATCACAACTGAAAGGCATCCATTTCTATTCTGCCATCTTTAGTCATAGTCCAGCTCTCAGAAATATAGTAAGTGAATGAAAACACCATGGCTTTAATCAGGTGCATCTTAGTCTTTAAAACTTTGTCATCTTGCCTCAGTCTTTTGGAGAAGTCCCTGACAGCAGACTTTCCCAATGCAGTACATATCCTGATACCGTGACTACTCATACCATGGGTGTGGACTGTGGATCAGTAGGATGAAATCATTGACAATTTCAAACTTTTCTCCATCTATCATGATGTGCTCTATCAGGCCAGTGATGAGGATTTTTGTTTCCTGATGCCAAGATGTACATATTGAAGCCTATAGTCTTTGATCTACTGCATGCATTTCAAGTTTTCTTCCCTTTCAACAAGCAAGGTTGTGTCATCTGCATACTGTAGGTTATTGATGAGTCTTTCTCTGATCCTTATGTCACATACAGTGCAGCTTCTTGAATGATTTGCTCATATATTTAATAGGTATGAAGAAAGGATAAACCCTGATGCTCATTTTTCCTACTTTTAAACCATGCAGGGTTCCCTTGCTTTGTATATAGAATAGCTTCTTGGTCTAGGTATAGGTTTCATATAAGCATAATTAAATGTTCTAGAATTCTCATTCTTCTCAATGTTAGCCATAGTTTATTATGATCTACATAGTCAGATGCCTTTATATAGTCAATAAAACACAAATATACACTCTTCTGGTATTCTTTGCTTTCAGTCGAGATCGACCTGACAGCAGCAATGATATCCTTGGTGTCACAGTCTCCTCTATAAATCCAGCTTGAACTCACAGTAGTTCTCTGTTCTTGTGCCATTTTAGCTGGTTTGGATGATCTTCAGCAAATTTTCTTGTATGTGATATTAATGCTATTGTTCGATAATTTCCACATGCTGTTAGGTCATCCTTCTTGGGAATGGGAACAAATATGGCGCTCTTCCAGTCAGAGGTAGACAGCTGTCCTCCAAACTTCCGGCACAGAGTGGTGAGCAGGTCAAGGGCTGCTTCTAATTGAAACATGTCAATTGGTAATCCATCGATTGCTGGGGCGTGCATTCTTTCCTTCTTTCTTTTGCTGGTGCCTTCAATGTTGCGTGAACTTTTTCCTTATTTTCCACTGGCTCTTTATCATATCTATTTCCTGATTTATTTCAGTGTCAACCAACTCTTTTTTCATATGACTCTGTGTATTCCCTCTATCATCTTCTTTTTTTAAATATTGGTTTATCTACAAATTTCAAGTACTTTGTTTTTCACATTGGTTCTTTCCCATTTTCTTTCACTTTCCTCCTACCAAATTGTACAATCCTATGATTAACCCCCTCTCCACTCATCTTCACCCCTCTGCTCCCACTCCCCACCCCCACCCCCCACCCTTGGATCTTCATACTCATTCTATAAGAACGGTTTTATACAGTATTTCTCCTTATGTTCCGTCTTCTTTTTGCTGTTTCCTGGGTCATTCAAGATGTTGCCCATTGCATCTCTCAGTATTGCAAAAGGAGGCTGGAATTTTTTTCTTCAGTTCTTTCCAATTGAGAAATGCTGAGTGAATTAGCTCCCCGTTAATTCTCCAATTCCAACTCTTCGCACATTCCACTGTAATACTTTGCTTTGCCTTGTCAGTCTTCCCATCAAAATCTTCCATTCATTTTTTTATACTTCAGCATTTCTTCCCCTTGATTTGTCTTTTCAACTTTCTAGTGTAATCTTTTATTTTTCATTTTCTACTAGTTTATTTTTGTACATCATTCTTTGTCAATGTGCTGTATGAAGCAACCTGGGTTTGCTCTGATGCTGAAACTTGTGCCATTGGGGTATCAAATACCATAATGGTTTCCCAATGTGGACAGTGTTTGGTGGAGCTCCCAGTTGTAAAAGCGGTTTGGAAGCAGGAGTGGCCTCTGGAAACTCTACGAACTTGGAAAAACGACAGTAGCTGTGGAAAGGCATTAGGTCTTTTGTTCATAGAGTCATTATGAGTTGTGCTCACTCAATGACAATCAACAACAACTATTTACAAAATTCAAATACATTGTTTTCAAGAACAAATTCTTTCAATTTCCCTCATCCTCCACCCATCAAATTGTTCAGCCCCATGATTAACCCCCCTCCCCTCCCCTACACATCATCATCCTTCTGCTTCCAGCCTCTCCCACCCATCTTGGACCCTTATACTCATTCTACAATAATGGTTTTATACAATATTTATCCTGTGGGACTGAGTTAGTTCAATCAGCATAATGCTCTCCAGTCCCTCCCAAGTGAATAATTTACAAAAT
Organism: Elephantulus edwardii; assembly: GCF_000299155.1. NCBI lineage: Eukaryota > Metazoa > Chordata > Mammalia > Macroscelidea > Macroscelididae > Elephantulus > Elephantulus edwardii. Next base: position 4,970,116 of record NW_006399957.1, on the reverse strand, counting down.
CATTGCTCCTGCACACTGCATAGCATTCCATTGAGTGAATGTACCATAATTTTTCAATCCATTCGCTTGTGGTTGGACATTTGGGCTGTTTTCATGTTCTTGGTAAGTAATACTGCTATGAATACTGGTGTGCAAATCTCCACTTGTGCCTCAGTTCTCACTTGATCAGGTTATATTCCAAGTAGTGGAAAAGCTGGGTCATATGGAATTTCTATGTTCAGCTTTGTGAGGAAGCACCAAGCTGCCTTCCAGAATGGTTGTACCATTTTACAATCACACCAACAAGGTATAAGAGTTCCTTTCTCACCACATCCTCTCCAACATCTATTACTTGCTGCCCTATTAAACTTTGGCACTGGTACTGGAGTGAGATGGTATCTCATTATGGTTTTGATTTGTATCTCTCTTATTGCCAGTGATTTGGAGTATTTCTTCATGTGTTTATTTGCCATTCTAATATCTTCCTCTGTGAAAATTCTTTCCATGTCTTTTGCCTATTTTGTAATTGCATTATCAGTCTTTTTCTTGTGGAGGCCCAGGAGTATTCTGTAAACTTTTGTTATAAGACTCTTGTCGGAGATGGTATTACCATACCCCAAAACAAATTCAAGGTGGATCAGAGACCTTGGAGTAGAGTTCCAAACCACAACATTCTTAAGAAACAAACTGGGACTAAATTTAGAAGTTCTAGTCCAAGGTATAAATAGTCTGCCAAATACACCCAGAAATGCATAATCTGAAGAGGATAAAATTGATGCATGGGACCTTCTAAAGATCAAATCCATGTGTCCATCAAAAACTTTTTCCAACAGGGTGAAAAGAAAACCTACAGACTGCAAACAAACATTTGGTAATACCATCTAGTGTAATTTTTATAGTGTTTTCTGTGATCTATTTTGGTTTTTTCTTTCTCCTCTGGCTTTGTAATGACTTTTTACTCTTTTCATAAATGATAGTCTTAATGTCACCTCTCATCTCATTTGGTCTTTGATCATTAGTGTTCAATGTCTCAAACCTAGTCTTAAGACGATTTTTAAATTTAGGTGGGATAGATTCAAGGTTGTAGTTTGGTTCTCATGGACTTGTTTTAATTCTCTTTAGTCTCAGCCTGAACTTGCACATGAGTGATTGATGCTTTGTTCCACAGTCAACGCCTGGCCTAGTTTTGGCTGCTGCTATTGAGCTTCTCCAACGATTCTTTCCACAGATGTGGCCAATCTGATTTCCATGCAGTCCATCAGATGAGGTCCGTATGTATAGTTGCCATTTGTATTTCTTTTAAAAGGTATTTGTTATGAGCATATCATGGATTGTACAAAATTCATCCTATCTCCACTTAGAAATTCCGTATTTATATGCACCCTGAAAGGAGTCCTGGTGGTACAGTGATTAAAACTTCAGCATCCAGTGGTTTTAACCTTTTCTGAAGTAAAAAGACTTGGTGATCAGCTCCCATTAATCTGTCCCCTCAAAGACCCTTAAAGACCCTGTCCGTCCAACAAGGGAACTGTGTGTTGGAATTATCAGCAAGTTTAGAGGGCATTCCCTCTGATTTTATCCTTTTCATTTCATAAGTCATATTCCAAAAAAAGGCAAATCTTCTAGAATGAGAGAAAGTCCATCTGCACTCCACTACTGGGTCCCAGTTTCCCTTCCCATTGTTGGCAAGCTACATGAATGAATGATTATAAAGACTGAGAAACCCTACATAAGCACCTATGAGAGCAGGGACTCCCTAGAGCTGTTCTCTTTTCCCATGTCTACAAACATTTTCACCTTTTACAGTCCCACAAGGAAAAAGAAATGTCCCTTACTATTATTATTTAATATACACTAGTTGTGAAAGAACAACAATTAATATGGCCAGAAAGGAGCCACATTTGGCACTAGGTGTTCTCCTAATGTAAGCAGGGCAGCCTTTAAAAACTGCATCCTTGATAAGCTAACCAGAGCCATCGATCTTAAAGTAAGTGGCGATGGATGTACCATACTGGGATCTATGTAGTCAGGTGTCTGAGAAAACAGGGAGGGTGTGAGTTCAAGGACATGCGTGCTGATAATACCAGGAAGGAGCACGCGTTTCAACACAACCCATCACTTAAAACTGAAAGGGCCACATCTGCCCAACACCGAAGACCAAAAGGCAGGAAGGAGCAGACACATGGACACCAGCAGTCCGGGGAGGAACGGGCAGGGCGCTGATTCAGCAGCAGCAGAGCTAACATCACGAAACAAAATGTGTACAAATCATTGAATGGAAAATTCATCTCATCTATAAATTTCCAACCAAATTGCCATGAGAAAACAAAACAAACTAAGAAAGAAAACAAACCTACCCGTGGTGTCGCACTCTATTCTAGTGGATGCCACTGGGGCCAGACTTAACAGACACCATGCTTTTGAACCCTGTGAATGGTCAAGTACAATGAGGTTGTTTGGCCATGGGATGTTTCTGGCCTGAACTGGGGGTGGGGGCGGGGTGTGCACAGAAAGCAAAGGACAGAGCTCAGGGAAATTCCTAGCACCCGAGGAAAGGACTTGCCGTTCCAGCGCGACACTGAAGGAGCCCACCTTGTCACTGTGGAGCAGCTGCACTCCAGCCACTGACTTCTCAGCAGCAAGTGCTTAACCTCTGTGCCACCAGACGTCCTTGACTCCACATAGCAAGCCTTTACCACAGTCACTCCTCAATCACAGCCCCTGCCTGACAGGGAAGCTGCCTCCCGCTTCCAAGGCTGTGACCTTTGGTGAAGTTGACTCCTGACTGCTGCGTCTCCCTCCAGTGGGTTCACAGCCCTGATTATTCATTAGGGCTGAGTGCTTCAACACTGTGACACCAAGGCTCCTTTCCTGCTCAGGCTAGTGGAGGCGGCCAGGTGAGCTGAGAGCATGAGACGGAGCAAGAAAAAAGCCTCTGGGCCAAAGGAAAAGTAGCTGTGGAGTTCAAGCACACACAGGGCTGGCGTGTGGGGCTGGGAGAGGCGGGGCACCCTAGACCGAGTCTTCAGGACCATGAGCAAGAAGAAGTCAGAGTCAGGTGCACAGCCTCTGCACAAGGCATCGCATTTCCCTCCAAGTAGATGGAGAAGATGTGTGATACTGATCGTCAATGCACTCAGCTAAGACACTGAAGAAGTGTAATCAAGCCCACATTTAAAAGCACATTTTAGCAGCAGAATTTTATCATTTTTACTTCAATAAAGCCATTTAAGCCAGCAAGTCAAATGAATCAATTTAGTCTTAAAAATCACAACTGTTTGATTTCCTCTGTTTTTATTAGAATAAAAACTGAAAGGGGGTTGCAAAATTCGCTGTTGCCTCTATTCAACACACATGGAAACTGAGGCTGAGAGAGCAGAGAGTCCTCCCGAGGAACTCAGCCGGTCACTGAAGGAGACAGTGTGGCTCCAGCCTCCCCAAGTGGAAGCCCTTCCTAGCTTCTCCGCAGCCCAGCCGCCTGTAACCATGTCACGTGCTGCAGAACGAAATGTCAAACAAGAATACTTCCTTTAAATGTCCGCGTGCCTAAAATTATCACTGAGTCTACGTGTAGCAATAGGTCGGGATGATGAGAAAATGAAAGCCTGACTTAAAATGCATTTAGAGATTGACTCTAAAATAAGGATAATGAAATGGTTTAAATAAAAAGATCTCATCTGACTGGCTTAAATGAGGCACACGTGACTGGGATGACAAGGCTCAATTTAAATGCTCTGCTTTAAAGTCATTTCTTGTGTCTCTCTGTGGAGATGTCAAACAATCTGCTCTGATCTCCTACGCAGGCTCATTGCACTCAAGGGCGATGGCCCAAACCGGAAAGTTGACCCCACGTGGAAGTCACTCTTGTGCTGTTCATGTCATCCTAGCTTCAAAGGAGGTGAAGCGATGCTTTCAGGAAAAGGACTCCGTGACTCTTCCTGGAATTAATGCCATTGGCCAAAGGGCACCAGAACCGCACAGCTAGGGGAGTTCTTCTGAGAGGGCAGGGGAAGCTGATAGAGCGGTGTAAGAAAAATGAGAGCAGATGCAGGGAGGCACAAGCACCAGAAACTTGCATCAGAAATTATATAAACTTGACTGTTTTAAGGCACCAAATAAGAGATCTACAAGGTGAACAGTAACACCAGGGAGAAACACACTTCTTACAACAATTAACCAAATGAGCTGGAAAGGGAAACATTTTCCCAGAGCTAAAGCTCAGATGTGGGGGGGGGGGGAGTCAATGAAATCAGAAGCAAAGGGAGAAAGCTGAAAACAATGTCACCAAACAATATCTATACGAATCAATGGCTGGAAAACCAGCTTGCTCTGTAAACTCTCACTCAATATGTGATGTTGTTGTTGTTGTTAAGTGCCCTCCAGTCACAGGCACCTCATAGCGACCCTATGAGCAAAAGTCCTGGATACTTCCTGTGTAACTTTCGTCCTTTCTCCCGGTTTATAGGATTTCCAGAGGCAAGCTATTGTGGAAGTGGATGACACTCCTGCTTCCAACAATATGTGATAAAAAGTGAAAAAAAGAGTTCATAAACTTGACGTGTTGATTTAAGACCCTTGCTTTGATTTCTGGTGGACTTGAGGAGCTCGTGCACTCCAGCACCAACACGATATGGACTTGTTCTTTCAATCAGAAGCAATGGCTTTGTAATACTTGTCATTGAGAAATCCACTGAGTAGCTGACTTAAAACCCAGCATCTTCTATGTGTCCTCAATGAGACACTCCGACACCCCTCACTTGGCTATGCTTTTTTTGCTTTACTTTTCACTTCACTATAAGGTGTAACAGATGATAGACTCGAGGTCAAACTTTGGTTCTTTTGGATTTGGTTTGAATATCTTTAGCTTCAGTTTGAAATGGTATATAAGTAGTTGATGATCTGTTCTACAATAAGCACCTGGCCTAGTTTTCACAGCTGATAGAGCTTCTCTGATTTTTTTTCACAGATATAGTTAATCTGCTTCCTATGTAGACCATCAGCTGAAGTCCATGTGTTTAGTTGCCATTTATGTTTCTTTCAAGAGGTGTTTGCGTTGAATAGATCATTTGATTGTACAGAATTCTATCGTTCTATATCCAGTCCAATTTCTATCACTAAGTCCATGCTTTTCTAACTACTGATCTTTCTTCCCTGTTCCCACCTTTTGCATTCCAATCACCCATTATTATCAAGGTATCTTGGTTTCATGTTCAATCTATTTCCAACTGCAAAAGTTGGTAGAAGTTATCTATTTCCTCCTCTTTGGCCATGGTTGTTGGTTGATATATTTGAATGCAAGTGGAATTAGCAGATCTTTCTTGTACATGTATGGATATTATCTTGTCACTCACAGCATTATATTTCAAGATGGATCTAGAAATGGTCTTTTTAACTATGAAAATGACTCCATTTTTTTCTTACCTTTTCACCTCCAACATAATAGATCATGTGATGATCTGATTCAAAACGTCCCATGCCAGCACATTTCATTGCACTGGTGCCTAGTATATCAATATTTATACGTTCCATTTCTACCTTAACAATCTCCAACTTTCCTACATTTATACTTCAGACATTCCACGTTCCAGTCAGTAATGTCTGTTTGTAACGGTTCCTCTTCCTTTCTGATTCCCAGTGAGAAACTTCTGCCTCTGGCACCCTATCTGCTAATCTAACATAAATGTACTCTATTGTACATAGAGTAATAAGGACACCATAGCCAACGTTAGATGGATCTTAGCTGAAAGCAGAGAGTTCCAGAAGAATGCCTGTGTTTCATGGGCTACGCAAAGGCAGTTGACTGTGTGGATCACAACAAACTGTGGCTAACCTTGAGAAGAATGAGAATCCCTGTAAAATCTATACTTGAACCAGAAAGCAGTAGTCAGAACAAAACACAGAAATACTTCATGGTTCAGGGTAAGGAAAAGTGTGCACCAAGGATTCACCCTATCTCCATACCTTTTCAGTCTATATGCAGAACAGATCTTTTGGGAAGCTGGGCTTTATGAGGAGGAATATCACATCAGGATTGGAGGAAGATTCATCAACAATCTGCATTATGCAGATGACACAACTTTGCTTGCTGAAACTGAAGAGGACATGAATAATTTGTTGCAGAAAGTCAAAGACTGTAGTCTTCAATATAGATTGAAGCTCAACATCAAGAAAAAAGATTTTTACCACTGATCCTAGTGGCAGCTTCATGATGGACAGAGAAGAGCTTGAGATTATTGATAACTTCAGCTTGCTTAGTCCCACAATCAACACTCTTGGCACCAATAGCCAGGAAATCAAAACGTGGGTTGCATTGGGAAAGTCTGCTGTCCAGAATCTCTCTAGAGTACTGAAGAGCAATGATGTTGGTCTGGAGAGTAAGATGTGCCTATCCAGGCCATATTCTTTGCGATTACTTGCTATGCATCAGAGAGCTGGACAATAACTAAGGATGAGAGAAGGATCAATGTCTTTGAGTTGCGGTGCTGAGAAGAGTGTTGAACACACCATGGATGGCCAGGAAAACAAACAGGTCTGTCCTAGGGAGGGTGAAACCAGTTTGCTCCCTGGAGGCAAAGATTTTGAGGCTCCCTCTCACATCTTTTGGGCACATGGCCAGAAGGAACCAGTCTTTGGAGAGAGGCAGGATGCTTGGAAGATTGGAGGGACAGCTAAGGAGAGAAAGACCCAGGATGAGATGGATTGACTCAGTGACTGGAGCAATGAGATTAGCTCTCTTAGCGACAATAAGGTAGGCACAGGATAGGGCAGGTTACATGGAGCTGTAACCTATGAGTCGCAGGCATAACAGTGAGCAAAAAAGCAAGTGTGGAAGAATGCGGTATATAATTCCATTTACTCAACCTTCTGTTGGGGAACACTGACAGCATATGGTCTTACTCGGTGACAATGATTAGGAGCAAGGTCTTCTAAACAGCGCATTCAGGGAAACCATTAGCTCTGAGAAGGGGGGAGGAGGAAGACCCAGGTAGGAAACTGGGTAGAGCTATGGAAGGTGAGGGCAAAGGTGACTGTCTTTCCTGGAATAGCTGTGAAAGTTTCAGATGCAGCTCCCCAGGCCTTTGTCACCATGCCACCAGGGAGCTGGAAGGGTGGTCCACAGGCAGCTGAGCTGCTGACCCCAAGGCACCACGGCCCTGGGGCTTCAGATGCACCAGCGGCTCCTAGAGAAAGATGGGCAATCTCCTGTGTGACTCACGGCTCCAGGAGCCCAGCGGAGAGCAGCTGCGAGTAGGTCCCAGCTCGATCACGTAAGGATTACATAACTGAAGGAAGCTACTCCTCCTTTCGAACTGCGAAAGCAGCGATCACTTTAAATCTTTGTTGGTGGCTGTGTTTGTTAGATTTGAGTAGATTCCAACCACCCGACCCCTGAGCTTGGAGGTGAAGTCTCTGCAACCTGACTGCATGAGTACCAGGAGTGAAGGCCTGAGCGGGACAGTGAAGCGGGGTCTAGATGAGAGGTCCCCACAGGTTCCTTCTCACCCACTCCCTGTGCTGAAGAGACACACAATCAACTGACAGTTTCATGTTAGCCACTGTGGCAGACCCAAGGACGACATTTAATTTAGAGTCCACACAACTGGACGCGTCCAGCCCTGGCTCTGTGTCTTACTGCTTTAGGAAATGACCCAGAATTTCAATCACTGAATGTAAACAAGGAATCCCTGGGTGGCACAAACCATTAAACAATTAACTACTAGTCAAGAGACTGGGGATTCAAATCAACCCAGAGACACCTTGGGGGAAGGAAGAGCCTGGTGAGCTTCCTCTGAAAGGTCACAGCTGTGAAAGCCTCGAGGAGTCACACAGAGGCGGAACCAACTGGATGTAGCTAAGACGCACGTCAGTAACACACGTCTAAGAAGGGGAGGGGATCCACTCTGCAACCCTCATTGCGTACTCCTACGATAAAAATAATGCCCTAAAATATAATACTTTTAGACTATTCTCTC
>NW_006399957.1:4927181-4961975 GCF_000299155.1 Elephantulus edwardii | reverse complement strand
GGAGAAGGGTGCAACAATGAATGAATGGAATCCCAAAATCTCTGTAGATGTTCATTGAAATGAAAAATAAACAACCTAAATTTAAAAAAAAAAGTAAAATAAATAAATAAAAAGAAGGGCAGGGGAGAGGAGGTGCCTGGGTCTACCTGGCAAGGTTTACTGAGAATGTACTCGCATGTTTGACAAGGACACACTCTAAAGTAGTAAGACATAACAAGGTCCCTGGTTTGCTTTCACCTACTAACCATATGATTAGCTCTTCACTTTCACCCACCTGTGGAAGAAAGGGCTGGTGAGTAGCGTCTGTACTAACACAGCCAAGTAAAACTGTGGCACAGCCCTGCTCTGAAACACACTGACCTCACAACAAAAGGCACAGGAAAATTAAGCTAGTACAGGGCATGGGGACGCTGGTGGCATAAAGGGTAAGGAGCTGAGCTGCCAACCCAAAGGCAGGCGGTTTAGACCCACCAGGCACTCAACAGGAGAAAGATGGATAATCTCCTCTCGTGTGATTGACAGACTCAGAAAGCCCACTACAAAGTCAGCTGCGAGTCGGTTATGATTGACATCAGTGGGTTGCTGGGGCGTGGGAGTAGACCAAAGTATGGAAGAAAATCAAGGTCAAGGGAAAATTCTAACCAGTGAACTGCAAATAGTCAAGAAGCTGTAAATAAAAAAGAAACAGAACTGAAGAGAAGCATGAGTTTATCATGTAAAAGGGCATCATGCCGGAATAGGTGAGGTCAGAGAAGAGAAGAGGAGTCCCCCATCCAGAAGGGTGAAAACCATGACTGCAACAATGGGCTCACGCCAATCGGAGACATGAGCATGGTACAGGATAGGACAAGGTTCAGATCTTTGTTCACAGGTCTCTGTGAGTCCTAGTCCAGTAAATGGCACCTAACAACAACAACATCAGGCAAACAGAACTCTGCCCACCTGCAGTCGTGCAAGATTTGCAAGGACATCAGGAAAGACTAAGACAATCCAAGCTCCGTTTCCCAACTTAGCATAAGAAGGGCTCAGGCACACTCAGCATTGTCCTGAGAAAAATAATGAAGTGGAAACCACAGCTTGCCAAGCCAAATTCAGCTGTTCTGCACTGTAGCTGCAGCAGCTATTTAGCCTTGAGATTATTTTGAACACTATCTCCAGAGAGAATAGAGATAGGATACTGGCTTGAGACCAGAGGGAAAAGGCAAATTTAAAAAAAAAAAAGATCAATAATGTAAACTGGCCCTCACAACAGCAGCGATGAATGGCCACCACGCTGTGGCTATTTATAAAAGGCAGGCTCCCTCCTCTGGGTTTGGGGCAAGTCAGCCAAGGCAGACCCGTGTCAGAGCAACTGCTTGTGTGGTGTGCACAGCTCTCAAGAGGCAGAACAAACCAGACAATGGTTTCATTTATTGAGGTGATTGAAAGGCAGTAAAGTGTTTTCATGGAGTACTTTACTGAGATGTAAGCACATACGCTTGTAAACGTAGAAAGAGCAGAGCTGTCCTCGGCATATTTACATCCTCCCCAATATTAAAGTGAGAGAACTAGTTGGCATCACCCCCACAACAAATGAGAGTCTCCCCAGTGGTGAGAATAGTTAGTGCACTCAACTGTTAACAGGAAGGTTGGAGGATTGAGTCCAGCAATAAGTGAGTACCCCAGAAGAAAGTCTTGACTTGATAAATAAGTCAATGAAACCTTACAGAAAACCAAGAACACCATCCTCCCGGGACGCACAGGGATTACCATGAAACGGATCAGTTTAACTGCAGATGGTTTTGCATCACCCCGTTTGCAGAATACGTTCCTGTCAGCTTATTTGACTTCAGATGTCAGATCGCAGGCGGGCTATGATTTACATTGTTGTTGTTAGGTACAACTAGTAGTCAAATATATGTACCAACAAGTGAAGGCAGACAGGAGGAAATTGAGGACTTCTACCCACTTTTGTAGTCCAAAATTGGCCAAATATGCAATCAAGATGCATTAGCAATTATTGATGACTGCAACGCAAAAATAGGAAACAATGGAGGGAATGGTAGTCAGAAAGTACAGTATTGGTGATAGAATTATGGTTGGACATCAAATGATTTAATTTTGTGCATTCAATGATTTATTTACCGCATATGCCTTTTATAAAGAGAAAACATAAAAGGTATCTTTGCATGTTGACTTCACCGGAAGAATAACCCAGGAATCAGATTGACTACATCTGGGGAAAGAATTGTTGGAGAAGCTCATTGCTAGTTAGAACTAGGCCACGTGCTGACTGTGGAACAGAACATCGATTACTAACGTGCAAGTTCAAGTTGATGCTGAAGAGAATTAAAACAAGTCCACAAGAACCAAAATACAACCCGAAGACTTGAATTTAAAAATCATCTGAGCTTAAAAATCATCTCCAAAATAGGTCTGAGGCCTTGAACACTGATGATCAAAGATCAGATGAGTTATGGGATGGCAACAAAGATGTAGGGTCCACGATAAGGGCAAAAGGTCACCACACAGACAGAAGAGGAAGAAAAGGCCAAAATGGATATCAGAAGACACTCAGAAAAGTATACCAGAGCATTGAGAAGCCAAAACAAAGAGGCAAAATCTAGATGTAAAAGAGATGAACAGAAAACTTCAAAGGTAGATCAATAAGACATATCAAAGTATTCTATATAACGGAATGTGCAGAGCTGGAGTTTCCACGTGAAAATGGAAGAACTGGCTCGGTATTTTTAACATTAAAGAACTGGGGGGAAAACCCTTTCAAGCCTCCATTTGCCAATAGTAAGAGATACTGTAGGGGGAGGGGAGTATCATTTAGAAGCAAATAACTTAAGCTATTCAAGTGAATTAAGCAGAGGATTGTCAAATTTTCTCAGGAGATGTTGGATTTCTATGAGTAGGGAGATGTGGCCTGTTCATGCTTCAATATTCTTACAAGAGTAATAACCAGCAGTTCTCATAATAATGAGCATTGTTGTTGTGGTGGTGGTGGTGGTGGTGGTTGGGTGCTGTCGAGTCAATTGCAATTCATAGCGACCCTGTGTACAACAGCCCTAAACCCTGCTTTATCCTGTGCTAACCTTATTGTCTCTGACACACCCACCCCTATTACCCCAGTCATTGTGTCAATCCATCTCATCAAGGGTCTTCCTCTCTTGCGCTGTCCCTCCACCCTCCCAAGCATGATGGCCCTCTCCAAGGACTGATCCCTCCTTGTAACATGTTCAAAGTATGTCAGATGAAGTTTCAAAATCCTTGCCTCCAAGGAGCAGCCTGCTCTCACCATCTCTAGGACAAACCTGTTTGTTCTTCTAGCAGTTCATGGTATATTCAATACTTTCTCCAGAACCATAGCTCAAAAACATCGCTTCTCTTTCTATCATCCCTTGTCATTGTGCAGCTTTCTGACACATAGCAAGTAATTGTGAAGACGATGGCCTGGATCAAGTGCACCTTAGTCTCCAGACCAACATCGTTTTTCAGTGCCCTGGAGAGGTCCCTGACAGCAGACTTTCCCTATGAAATCCATCTTTGGATTTTTTGGTTGCTGGTACCAAGAGTATTGATTGTGGAGTCAAGCAAACTAAAGCTGTGAATAATCTCAATCTCTTCACCATCTATCATAATGCTGCCAATAGGCCCAGTGGTGAGAATCTTTGTTTTCCTGAAGTTGCGCTTCATTCCATATTGAAGGCTGCAGTCCTTGACCTTCTGCAGCAAAAGCTTCAGGTCCTTCTCCGTTTCAACAAGCAGGGTTGTGTCATCTGCATAATGCAGGTTGTTGATGAGTCTTCCTCCAATCCTGATGCCACACTCCTCCCCCTAGAGCCCAGTCTCCCAGATGATCTGTTCTGCATATAGACTGAAAAGGTATGGAGATAGGACACATCCCTGGCATGCACCCTTCCCGATTTTGAACCATGCAGTGTTTCCTTGCTCTGTTCTGGTAACTGACTCCTGGTCCAAGTATAGGTTTCACATAAGCACAAGCAAATGTTCAGGGATTCCCATTCTTCTCAGAGTCAGCCACAGTTTGTTGTGATCCACACAGTCATATGCCTTTGCATAGTCAATGAAATACAGATAAAGACATTCCTCTAGTATTTCTGCTTTCAAGCAGGATCCATCTAATATTAGCTATACTATCTCTACTGCCACAGCCTCTCTCTGTTGATGTGCTGTTCCAGCCATTTTTTAATAATCTTCAACAGAATCTTGCTTGCATATGATAGTAATGATATTGTTTGATAATTTCCACATTCTGTCAGGTCACCTTTCTTTGGAATGGGATCAAATATAGATCTTTTCCAATCAGTTGGCCAGGAGTTGTCCTCCAGATTTCTCAGTATAACTTGGTGAGCACATCCAGGATCCAGGTCAGCGTCTGTTTGCTGAAATATGTCAATTGGTATTCCATCAAGTTCTGGGGCCTTGTTTTTTGTCAATGTTTTCAGAGCAGCTTGAACTTCTTCCTTCATCACCACAGGCTCTTGCTCATATATTGTTTCATGAAATTCTTCTGTGTCAGCCAATTTCTTTTGGTACAGTGACACTGTACTCCTTCCATCTTCTTTTAATGCTTTCTGGATCATTTAATATTCTGCCCAAAGCATCCTTAAGTATTGCAATTAGAAGCTTGAATTTGTTCTTCCGTTCTTTCAGCTTAAAAATGCTGAGTGAGTTTGGCCCTTTCGTTTTTCTGACTCCACTTTTTTGCACATTTCATTGTAATACTTTGTCTTCCTTTGCTGCCCTCTGAAATGTTCTGTTCAGCTCCTTAATTTCTTGATTTCTTCCCTTTGCTTTGGCTTCTTGGCACTATAGTGCAATATTCAGATTCTCCTCTGACATCTATCATGGTCTTTTCTTCCTTCTCTGCCTTAGTAATGACTTTTTAGTAAAAAAAAAAAAACACACAAAACAGAACAGTGTCCATATCCTTAAGTAATATATGCATGATAAAGGAATGGTTTAAATCACCAACATCTATTTATTTAACATCCTATTCACTTGAAAGCTATTGATAATATTTTTTTTGTTATTTACATTGAGTCTATACCAAAAATCCGTAAGCACAGTTCAATCAATTTTCATGAAAGACCATTTCCTATGCATTCTCTACAATTCCTAGAGTCTCCTCTTCCCATCATTGAGCCTTGACTTTGCCATCCTCTCCTGCCAACTCTTGTTACTGTTAACACAGATTTCAGTGAACAAGTTTGTCTGGTGGAGCTCTTGATGTAGTCAAGATCCACGACTTTGTAAAACCTTCCCATGTCCTTGATTGCTGGGCTCCTATCCAACATCTACTGTTTTTGTCCCATCCGGAGGCCCCTGCAATTCATTTGTCTCTTTACCAGTTGTGTTCCCCAGTACCCTGCCTTTGTGCTGATACTTTCTCTATGTATAGTCCTTGGGTGATTAAAGTTTAATCTTTTGGTTTTATCCCATTTGTCCATGAATCCAAATGATACAATCAATTCTGTATCACCCCAGCTTCCGTTTAGAAGGCCACTTCTTCCTTCAAATCACTTCTCTAATTTTAAGCCTGGAAATAATTCATTATTGACAGCATGACAACTTTTAAACCTCGTAAATCATTACCCCAACCCCTAAGTTGGGTAGTGTTTTAGCTACAGCAGAGTCTGCTCAGAGTTTGACTTCTAGGAGAAGAGATTTTTTTTTCTAGAGAAGCAGAAATACCTTGAATAGAAAATTGCTTTTTTTCCTAATGTGGACAAAATAAGCTTAATGGTCTCTGAAAATACCAAATAAAGAGAGCAATAATTGCTTCATGTTGTTGAGGGTAGTGATCTCTGAAATTGGATAAAATAAAACAGAAGCATCAATTGGTCTTACCATTGTCATCATGTTGACACTCACAAAAGGTTAACACAGGAATGGAAAATCCAAAACCTGAGGAATGAAACCTATAGATTTCAAACCTACATAGTCTTTGTGTTTTCACTGATTTATAATGTGTTTCCTAATATTTAAATTAACACTACTATTTCCTTGAACCACCTAACCTAACATACTGAGCATATTGCATGTCTAGGAACCGAGGAATTCATTATCATATGAATAAATGAAAATAAGAAAAATACTTTCTTACATAAAATTTTTTTCAGTACTTGCAATTACCACAATGAAGAGATTGGATTACCGTGAACTTGGGATAAATCAATTGTTTTGAATATGGAACATTTTGATGGTAAGACTACTCAACAGTAAATTAACATTAAAGCTGAAAATGAAAAAATTTGCTTTACTTAGATCATCGAATATGAAATTTTTGAAACTTTAGTATCAGCGGTTATACGTTTAGCAATTACTGAGTATAAAAATGGTAAGGAATGACAGGTAATTTTTTAAGTACAATAACTTGCTGATGACTATAGGTTAACAAGAAAATTGGCAAATTTATCATACAAATTTAATAGCTAATTATGTAGGCATATTGTTATTCTCCTAAATTGTGGAAATTCAGATAATACAAAGTTCATTTGTTTTGTTCCTTCATCTTCCAAAAACCTCCTTAAAAGCACTTTCTGAAAAGAAAGTACATTTTCTCTTTATTTTTCTAGTTGGTCATGTTCACAATAAAGATTCGACTCAATGCTTCAGGCATTGAATAGCTTACTTGCAAAACCTAGAGGGTTTTTGCATTTTTTGTTTTGTTTTGTGTTTTGTATTTTGTGAGTTTTGTACCCAGAAAGGCCTCCTGAGTTTAGTTCAAATAAATGTTTTTTTAAAATGTAATGAGAACAAATTAGTTTTACAAATGCACATACAGATTGAACATAAAATCCACTATCTTCGGGGACTTCATTTCCACACACACATAATTAATTACAGCCATGAAATACAATATAAATAATGCACATTCACATTTTTCACAATTTCAAATGAAAGTGCAGACGTGTTTGATTCATGCTACCTGACAACCCTGAACCGTCCCAATCAGACACAGGCCATTTTATTACGGAGCAATCAAGCCTCTAATTAGGAATGGCATTTCACTCATCACTTCCTATCACTGCCACTGCAGCTTGTGCTTTTGACAGCCTGGGAAAAAAGCTGGGTGGGAAAATAACAGGCATAAAACTATTTGAAAAAAGAAAAACCTTCTGTGGTAGGAGAACAATTTAACCACAGAGTTCTAAAAATCATGTGGCTTTCAAACCACACATTTATATTGGTTAATTGCAAACAACTTGTTATTTCTCTAAAATGGTGAGAGGGGGTGGATTTTAATCTCTCCTAATATACTCAATCTGTATGCTGAGCAGAGGATTCAAGAAGCTGGACTCTGCAGAAGAATGTGGCATCAGGATTGGAAGAAGACCCACCAATAACTTACATTTTAAAGATGACACAAACTCACTTGTGAAAGTGAGGGGCTGAGGCACTTCTTGTAGAAGATCAAAGACTACAGCCTTCTATCTGGACTACGTCTCAATGTCAAGAAAACAAAACTTCTCACCACTGGCTCGATAAGCAGCATCATGATAGATGGAGAAAGGATTGAAATGTCAATTACTTCATCTCATTTGGATCCACAATTGATACACTCGGTATCAGCAGTCAGGAGAGCAGGAGACCTATTGTACTGGGAAAGTCTGCTGTCAGGGACCGTTCTAAATTATTGAGGAGCAATGATGTGAGTTGGAGGACTAAGGTGTGCCTGATTCAGGCCATGGTCTTTTAAATCGCTTGTTATGCTGCTGAGAACTGGACAATGAGTAAGGATGACAGAAGAATTGACTGCTTGGAGCTGTGGTGTTGGAGAAGAGCACTGAATGTCCCACAGATGGCCAAAGGAACAACCAAATATGTCTTGGAGGAGGGGCAGCCAGAGTGCTCCTTGGAAGCAAAGTTCATGTAGCTTCATCTCACAAACTTTGGGTGTGTTGCTAGGAGAGGCTATGCCCTGGAAAGGGACATTATGCTTGGAAAAATGGAGGGACAGCAAAAGACAGAAGATTTTAAAGTAGGTAGATTGATACAATGAGTGCAGCTGTGGGCTCAGGTGTGTCAGAGGTTGTAAGGATGGTATCGAATAGTTTATGCTTCAGGTCTGTTGTTCATAGCGTCGCTATGAGTTGTACTTGACAGCACTAACAACAATATGCTCAATAGACTTGATGCAGAGAACTAAAAGTTAGGCTGTTCATTTGAAGCCAAGGTTCAAGTGCACCAGCAGTTCCATAGGAGAGAGATGAGGCAGTGAGCTCCAGTGAAGATTTCCAGCCTTGGAAACCCCGTGGAGCCGTTCTACTCTGTGCTACAGAACCACTATGACATGGAATCAACCTGACAAGAGTGGGTTTATTTTTTTTAATATGCCCAAATCCTAATCAAAACATTAGCAGTTCAGTTCCACCTAGTTGTTATTGTTAAGTACCATACAGTTGACACTTTGAACAACAGATCTGAACCTTGTCCTTTCCTGCGCTGTCGTCATGCTCTCCGCCAGGTTCCAGCCCATAGCTGCAGTTCCTGTATCAACCCACCTCTTTAAGGGCCTTCCTCTCGTTCTGTGACTATCTACCTTTCCCAACACAGTGTCGTATTCCAACGAATAGCCCCTCCTGACAAAATGTCCAAAGCATGTGAAGCAAAAATTCTCCATCCTTTACCTCTAAGAGGCACCCTGGTTTCAATTCCTCCAGACATATTTGTTTATGCTTTTAGCCATCTAGGAGATACTCTTCTCCAAAACCATAATTCAATGGCATCGATTCTTTCATCAGTTTTATTCATTGTTCAACTTTCAGAAGCCTAAGAAATTACTGAAAATATTGTGGCTTGGATAAGCTACAGCTTCATCTTTAAATTGGCATTTTTGTAATAAAGAGTTCCTTGTCATCAGATTTTTCCAAAGCAATACACCTTTTTGTTTCTTGACTGCTACTATCTTAGGTGTTGAATATGAGCTGAGTAAAATGAAATTCTTTACTACTTCAATCACTTCTCCACCTGTCATGATGTTGCCTATTGGTCCAGTGGTTAGGGCTTTTACTTTCTTGATGTTGCAATGTAATCCATTTTGAGCCAAAGGCTATAGGTTTTTTTGTTTTTTGTTTGTTTGTTTTGTTTTGTTTTTTTATCTTCTGCAGTAAGGCTTCACATTTTCTTCACTTTCTGAAAACAAGGTTGTGTCATCGGCACAATGCAGGTTTTTAATGAGTCTTTCTCCAACCTCTGATGCTACATTCTTCTTCATAGAGTCCCCCTTCTGTAATGATTTGCTCTGCATACAGATTGAATAGGTATAGAGAAAGGATATAGCCCTGCCTGTAAGCTGTGCTGTGTTCCCTGTCTGTTCAGACAACTTCTTCTTGGTCTAGGTTTATCATGAGCACTATTAGGTACTCTAGGTTTGCAATTCTTCTCAATGTGTGTGTATGTATGTATGTGTGTGTGTGTGTGTATATATATATATATATATATATATGGAGAGAGACAGACAGACAGACACACCAACCATGCCTTGCATAGTCAATAAAACCCAAGTTACCAACTTGTCTTTTTCCCACTAGCCCTGAAGTCCAAGAGGCATGCATTTAACTTGCAGTCTCACACACTGAAAACCGTCCTGAGCTTGGCTCTCCTCCAACGCACATGGAGTCTCCATGAACAGTGTTCAGCTCAACAGCCATCATTTGGGGGTTCAGTTAACTGAAGTATAATGGTAAGAGCTAGCAATCAGCTTTCATTGTCATTTTTGTGAGGAAAACCCTTCAAAACCTATGCTTTTCCAATTAGATCTCTCTTTTTTACTCTATCCTATGTTTCCTGTTGTTGTTGTTGTTCTTGTGTACCAGAGTCAGAACCGACCCATAACTGACCCTCTAGTGGGTTTTCAGAGGCAGTGACTGGCACGAAGGAGATTGATTGCCCATCCTTCTCCCACAGAGCAGTTGTATGCCTGCAGGACTGCAGTGCAGCTTCTTACCACTAGGCTGGATGAGTGCTTCACCACTCATTTCATATCATTAGACTCCACAAGGCGGCTGTTCTTACACTGACCAAACAAAACTCTTCTTCAACAGCAAGTACCAGAGGCAGATGATCAAGCTTTGCATCCTATATTTTGGGCTTCTTGCTATGAGAGGCTAGTCATTGCAGGTGGAGGGACAGCCAAGGAGAGGAAGATGCTCAGTCAGGTGGATTGACAAAGCGACAGCCACAATGGGCTTCCGGGTGTCAGAGATTGTGGGGATGGCACAGGCTAGGACAGGGTTCAGATCTGTGCTTCTTAGAGTTACTATGAATCGTACTCAACTCTCTGGCACCTAAAAACAACAGGTTGTAAAGAAGTTCGAGGCCACAATGGCTAAGTGTCTGACTGCTTGCAGAAGTTGGTACTTCAAACCGATTAGCAACTTGGTGGGAGCAAGATATGGCAGACTGCCTGTAAAAATCACAGACTTAGAAAGGATAAAGGGCACTTCTACTCTGTTCTCCACAGTCACTCAGAGTCTGAAAATACTCGATGGCAGTGCGCTTGGTTTTGTTTTAAAGGTTATAAAGGGTTTAAAAAGCGACAGTCACTCTACGAGGGAACTCTGGTGGCTTAGCAGTGAGGAGTTGTACTGTAAACCAAAAGGCACTCGATTAGAATCTACCCTCTGCTCTGCAGGAGAAGGATGGGTGATCTCCTCCATGTGATGTCCTGCCTCTGAAACCCTCTGCAAGGTCAGCTATGGGTTGGTCCTGACTTGATGGTACATTACGAACAGAAGGCAGCCTCGGGGTAATTCCGATTTGAATGTTCACATTCTGAGCCATGACGCGGCAAAGGGCTCCTGTTGTTGTTAAAATGTTCCAGTTAATCATAGATACCCTAGAGAAAGCCCTGGTTATCGAGTTCAAAAAACTTCCCCCACTGAAACAGTGCAGAGTACAGTTCTACTCAATGCACTAGCCATGCCTTGTGTCAGACTCCACAGTAACTGTTTTTTTCTGTATGATTTGCCCTCATAACGCAGAGATTTCTGGATATTCGTCCTCTCTGACCTTGAGACGTATGCTTAATATTTTCTCTTTAATGAAAAAATTATGCTGTCATAGTTCATGAAATAATTCAAGTATGTAAATTCGCCAATGAATTTCAACAAATTCAGATCTCACAGAAATGCATTTTACACATTGGAAATAGCTAGAATAAATGTTTCAGGATCATTTAGCTTTTTAGCTCTTACCAAAGAAATATGCCCTGAATATCATAGCTTGTGAACGTCTATATACGACAAAGCCAAAATCATACTTACCTACACCCACCAAGTCAATCTCCTGGATTCCACCACTCCAAAGTCACACTACCACCTTCCCACACATCCTCTCTTGAAACTTTAAACTCAACTGTCATTTCCTTCTACTCACTTTCCAACCTACAAACATTCCACTTCTGCAATACCGTTTTCTCTCTGTCCTCCTTGGTGTGTGTCTACAGACACTACCCTATTACACGCCCTTATGATCTGTTCTCTGGACTATGCAACAGTCTCTTAACTACAGAAGGCAAAATGGTCCCACCTTCAGTCTTCTGTTGTTTTAATTAACACTCCTGACTCCTCTCCATGCCCAGCATGTAGAAAACAATATGACGTATTTAATGAAAAGAACAAGTGAAGTGAGTTCTGTGGTCATGAATTTTTGGAAACCGTTGTGAACACATGTCACTGAGGTGCACTGCCATGGACCTTCTTGGTCTTTTACATGATCATTTCCTCAGGAATGAATTTCCTGTGAAGAAGAATTAAGACTCAATGGTCTCAAAATGTTTCACCTCAGATTCTTTTCATTTTCTATTTTTACAGCAGACTGACTAGTGTTTTAAGAAATACAGGTTTGAAATATTGGCTTGAAAGCTTATTCTAAGCCCCTTAAAGACTCTTTCTCTTGACATCAGTAGAATGTGAGATGAGTTCAGAAGAAAGGAAATGTCAATGAATTCAGGGAAGAGGAGGGTCACAGAGAGCAAAAATTTCAAAATGGGCAAGTCTATCCACTTCAAGGAAGTTTTCATTGTTAGCAAGAATATTCACTACCAATGCGCCTGATCTGTGGAGTCCAAAGTGGTTTTGCTCACAGATAATTAGGCACGGGCACTCATGGAAAACAAGGACAACATCAACTCTTACCCACAACCTGTGTATCTGACACTTTCAGGTAGATCTTCACCACCAGTTCTGACAGGAACTTTGAGACAGAGTCAAGTATCACTCATAACAACCCTAAGAACAAAAGCTCTGAACCTAATTCTGTCCTCATACTTCCTAACACACAAGAGCCCATTGGAGAAGTCACCTCGTAAATTCACCTGGTTGAGGGCTTCGTCTCCTTCGCAGACCCTCCACCCTTCCCAACATCATGTCCCTCTTCAAGGAACAGCACGTCCTAGCAATATGTCCAAAGTATGTGAGGTGAAGCCACATTATTCTTGCCCCCAAAGAGCACTCCAGTTGCACCCTCCCCAAGACATATTTATTCATTTTCTTGGCCATCCATGGAATGTTCAGTGATCTTCTCCAACATCGCAGTGCAGAGGCATCAATTCTTTTTTTTTTTCTGTCATTCTTATTCATTGTCCAGGTCTTGAATGCGCAGCTAGTAATCAGAAAGACCATGGTCTGAGTCAGACACACCTTAGTCCTCAAACTGATATTACTACTTCTCAATCATTTGGAAAAGTCTCTAACTGCAGATTTCCCCATTGCAATGCATCTCCTCACTTCCTGACTGCTCATAAGGTGATAACTGTGGATCCAAGCAAGATGAAGCTGTTGACTGTTTCAGTCTACTCTCCATCTACCATGACACTGCCTTTTGGACCAGTGGTAAGAATCTTTGTTTTCTTGATATTGAAAGGCAATCTATACTGAAGACTGCATTCCTTGATCTTCTGCATTATAATGAAATGTTCAGAGAGCTGGGATTGGAGAATTAAAAGGGAAGAACTCGCTCTGCATTTCTCAAGCTGAAAGAACTAAAAAATAAATTTAGGCCTCATGTCACAATGTTGAAAGATGCTACTGGCAATGTATTGAACGACACAAAAGCATCAAAAGAAGATGTAAAGAATACAAAGAGTTTCTGTACCAGAACAAATTGATTGACACTGAAAAAGTTCAGGAAATACCATATAAACAGGAGCCAATGTTAATAAAAGAGGAAGTGGAAGCTGCATTGAAGGCAATTTGGCAAAAAGTAAGGCCCCAGGAATTGATGGGATACCAATTGACTTCTTTCAATTAACAGATGCAGCCTTGGATGCACTCACCAGCCTATTCCAGGAAATTTGGAGGACGGCTGTCTGGCCAACAGGTTGGAAGAGGTCCACATCTGTTGCAATTCCCAAGAAGGGTGATCGAACTGAATGTGGATATTATCAAATAATATCATTGAAATCACATGCTAGCGAAATACTGCTGAAGATCATTCAAAAATGGCTAGAACAGTACATGGATAGGGAATTTCCAGAAGTTCAAGTGGGATTTAGAAGAGGCTGTGGCACGACAGATATCATGCTGATATCAGATGGGTCCTGGCTGAAAGTAAGGAATACCAGAGAAATGTCTATTTGTACTTTATTGACTATGCAAAGGAGTTTGACAAGTTGTGGCTGACATTGAGAAGAATGGGAACCCAGAACACTTGATTGTGCTCATGAGGAATGTATACCTGGAGCAGGAAGCTGTTGTGCGAACAGAGCCGGCGAGTACTGCACGGTTGGAATTGGGAAGGGTGTGTGTGTGGGATGTATTCTATCTCCATACCTGTTCAATCTATGTGCTGAGCTAATTATCTGAGAAGCTGGATTCTATGAGGAGGAGTGTGGCATCAGGATTGGAGGGAGACTCGTCAATAACCTGCATTATCCAGATGACACACTTTTTTATTTTTTTACTCTACAGTACACAACAAAAACCACTGTAGGGGAAGGCCTTCTCTCCTTGTCCTGGGTTTCCCACCACCTGGTCAGAAGGACAAGCTCTCCCATCTGGGCACTGCAGTCTCCCTCCGCAGCCCCCTTCTATCTCCTTTCATCTATTGTGAGACGAAGAGGGACGCAGGTCACCCCTCCCTTACTTTAGCTCAGGCCTAATATAGGGTTCTGTAGCCCATCTTAATCCCCGAACAATGAATCACATCATAAGGGATGAATACTTAAATCACTGCATCTAATTTTTTCTTATTACTATCATAGAGATTAGGATTTACAACACAGAGGATGATTACATAATGACAAGAATCACAGCCTAAGCAGATTGGCACAATTCAATCCATTATATCTACCCTACTGTCAGACAAGGTGTGGGCCTGCTTGCGTATTTTGTCTCATTCAGTGCCACCTCCCCATGATTCTAGCTCTCACCTAAAAATACTGCAGCAGAAACAGTGGCATGATTTATCACAGATCCAATGGGTGTAAGCAATAAAGCCAAGACTGGACTGATCTGACTGTAGAACCACAGCCTTTGACCAGCAGACACTGCATTTTCCATCTGCTCCCTGTGGAGGATTTGAGTCTGTCATTGCATCTCTCTGAGCCCAATAGTCCATTAATAAAATAAGCTCATCATACCTGCACACAGTGTTTACCACATACCTTCAAGGTGACAGCAATACAAAGACAGATCTCATCAAAAGTCTAACCAGATGTGGTCACAACAACCTCAAGATTATGAATTAACTCCAGGTTCATGATTAACTCCACTGATAGTAGTATTCACGTGCTACCGGCAGAGAACATCCTCCAATGCTGCCTGCTAATTTCCTCCATTAACTCTCACAAGGTCTCAAGAGACGCAAAGGTAAAACCGGATTCCCATACCATTAGATAAGTTCTGCTTCTGCACAGACAGAAATGCAGACTATATTGTTTCTCTAATTTAGAGATTCATGCAGAGTAACCATTCTGGTTACTCTTTATGTAGACTTTTGAAGTGGTTTATTCCAGGCCAGCCCCTTGTTGAAAATTTGCATCTCCACTTCAGACATACTAAATCAGAATCTATAGTTTAACAAGATCCCCAGATGATTCTCATGCGTGCCTCACTTGGGGATCTGTAAGAGTCACCTGAGATCTTATTAGAATATAGATTCTGATCCAGTCTAGCTGTGGTGGAAGCACAGATGCTCATCAGGGAGTCAAATGCAAGTGAAGGGTTGGAATCCTTTACGTCTTCTTGTGTTTCTATCTGAAGAGCAGCTGTATATCAGGGCTTCAAACACATGAACTTCTATTTACTTAGATCAGGACAAACACTTGATGTCAAGAGAAATCCGCTGAGGTTCAGGGAGAGTCCCCACAGTGCATGACACAGATTCCAAGAAATTCTTCCAGTCAAGTGTAGCCTTCAGAGTGAAGGGGACCTTTGCTTTCAACTATTGAGTGTGCAGCTGTTTGACTTTGTGGGGGGCAAGTAATTTGGGGTCAAAACTGAGCTAACAATCTGGCTGCACCTCACTTTATAGAAGTGCAAGGAGGGGAGCACTCCTCAGCAAAGGCCCCTCCTGGTTTTTTGTTTTATTTTTCTTTCAAAGCAGGGAAAGTTAGCTTCAATCCCTGAGAGAGACATGTGATTGGTTTATACACAGAGCAGATAACTCTCTGCATATCTGGACGGTTCCCCATCTCAGTGTTAAATATTTGAAAAGTATATTATAGAAGAGTAAATATTGAGGAAATTAAATAGCTTGAAACTAGACAAACATTTCTTCAAGGACAACATATCAGAAGCTGTTGGTGCCATTGATTTAATTGGTGTGAGATGGTTGGTGGTACTTAACAGTCATTTGGAGCCCTCATATGTTGTCATTCCTATTACCTGCAGCCCAGGTGGAGATGTGACCTAAGCATTGGTCTATGAGCAAAAGGACAGTAGTTTAAAATCACCAGCCATTGCAAAGGAGAAAAAGAGGATCCTCTTTTTCCATAAAGACACCCATCTTCCTGAACATCCTGAGCATAAACGGAGCAGGTCTACTCCGTCCCGCTGGGTCAGATGAGCCAGGATTGCCTCAAAAGTGGGCTCATCTGGACTAACCTGCTTGAGAACAGTACTATTCATTCAAAACAGGCAGCAAAACATGCTCTGATGCCTGGCTGTGCTTGGATATCCACCAAGAGCCATCACCAGTTCAGGATGCCTTTTACCACCAAGTCGAGCAAGATGAGGACACCGCATGAAGGCTGCCATTCGGTCAGCTGTTCTGACACGGAGGAGGCCAATCAAGCTGACATTGGCGACTGTTGAATCTAATAATCCTGTTTTTTAACCTTGCCCAACCAAATGCCCAAATTTCCTTTTGATGAGGTGTTGAGGGACTGTCCTTGATTTCACTGAGCCATGATTAAGGCCTTTGGCAAAATGGTAGGCATTAGTGAGGAGAGCTCTTATGAAGAAGCTGGAATTGCATTATTTCCTCATAGCTGGTCAGGGTTTCAAATTCCCTGTGGTGTCTATTATTCTCCATAAGCTTTTATAAGCTTCATTACTTTAGACCCTTTTAATGCCGTCAGTAATACAAGGTTAAATCTAGTTTTGCAGGCCACGTTCAGTCTTATTTCAAACAGCCTATTGTTAAGAGGTATGCATAACAAGTAGAGTTGCCTATTTACACCACTACAGCTAAGGTTGAGCTGCAATTTCTATTTTCTTAAAAAAAAACCCAAACCTGTTAAAGGTTTATAACTGAGTTGTAGAAGATTGCTTCAAACTAAAAGCCATTACCTAAGACTTTCACTCAAAAGTAGGAAATATTTGCAAGTTAAAATATGTTCAGAAGATGCTCATATTTCATACAGGAATTTTGAGATCTCTGGATGTCATTACATTATACACTTGAATATCTAATAAATCTGCTTCATTGTCAATTATGTATTGAAGATGAGGAACAAAAAATAGCCTGTCCCAGGTATTGGAATGGAGATTGGAAAAGCACCGTTGATAGAAAATTGAGAAGCAATAATTAAACCAATTACAATCTGTCTGCTTCTTTCAATGACTATGCTCTGGCAATTCTTAGAAATGTCAGCAAGAAAAATTTCTCCTGAAAGCTGGAATATTTTTGTTGGAATATTTAAGTTCTAAACAGTTGCTGAAGTTGCCAATGAATTGTAATGAGATATACGTAAGATCTCTGACGGAGAAAAATGGGCAGTCTCCTCCTGTGCAATTTACTGCCTCTGTAAATCTGCTAGAGGGTCAGCTCTGGGGTCCATCTGGACTCAAACGCACACCACAGTGTATGTAAGTTAGGGAGGACCAGGCTGGTGCGGACAAGACACTTGACCACTGACCAAAAGTTTGAGCTCTCAGTCTGCCCAAAGATCTATCGGAAGGAAATCATGGTCATCTGATTACCCAAGTCCGCCACGGTAGTGCTACTGAACAGGCTGACCACGACACACAGAGGGAGCACATGAAGGACGGCGGGTCCGAGCTCTTTTGGGCTCAACTGGTTTTAAGCTACATGAGAACAGGCTTCTATTGCTCCTTTTTAACAAATGTTCTAGTCCACATAGAGGTTTATGTTGGAAGATTACCTTTACATAATCATGTTCCGACACCCTTGGAATCAAGTTTACTTTTGTTTTAAAACAAAAGATGAATCAAGAAAATAAAATGTTTCATCATGGTGTGGTTGATTCTTCATGTAACCATCAGTAGAGGAAGGGAGTATTAGAGGAATATCTTTCCAAGTGTTAGCTATAGCAAGTAAACCTTTGTAGTCAACATCTTTCTAATTAGTGTTTGACAAGGTGAATCTTTCTTGCTGCAAAGGAAAACCAAGCTCATCATTCTACACCATCCTCCTGGTGAAGAATTCATCCAAAGCTCCGAGATTCTCTGTGCTAATGAAATTTGACACTCAATGCCCAAGATGATTTCTGTAAATATGACACTTCTCCACAGACAGGAGACCTCTTGGCTATTAAGCTATTCATGTGAACTGGATATGCTGTCTCTTATTTTCTACTTAAAACACTGTCAGAAGCTGATTGAAGCTACATTCAATTAAGCATCATATGAAAATCCGAAAACTCAAGGCCATGAAGTCAATCCCAACTCCTAGCAGCTCTACAGTACCAAGCCAAATTGCCCCCTAGGGTTTCCAAGCCTGAAAACCTTGACAGAAGCAGGCTGCTTCATGTTTACTGTGGAACAGTTAGTGAGTTGGAACAACCAAACTTTTCATTAGCAGTCTAGTACTTTAACCGCTGCAGTCCCATAGCCACCAAAGGATTCTACAATCATGTCTGCTGGAATTCATCCGTATCTCCAAACAATGCATAATTACCTTATTTCTCCAGATGTAGGGTCTCCTCTATAAAAAATTGGTGTTGTGATATTTACTATCACTCACAACTGAGCCATTGTTTGTGTAGTGAATTACTTAAGTTACGAATTTAAGTCAGTTGTTCAAACATATGAGCTGCTCAGCACTCCAGAGGGAGATGAGACAATCGCCTATATGTTTACAGCCTCAGAAGCCAGATGTAGAGTCACCGTCAGAGGGAAGAGATTACAGTCTAGGATATCCTGTGGAGGGCGCTTTTCTACCACTAGGCAGAACCCACAATCCCAACAACACCCACAACTGCAGTAAGAATTAGTAAGCACATTGTTCTAACTCACTTTGGGATATTAGGACTAACCTTGAACTTGTATATGGATCAAATTACATTGCTTCGGGGTGGGGGGGGGAAGCCCAATTTCTTATAAAGAGAAGAACATTTTAAAATGTGACTCCTCACTCCTTTGCCTGATTATCAGAACTATTGCTATAATTCTCACTTAAAAAAAAGATTTTCTTTTGTAAAGATAAAAGACTTACAAACAAATTGTTCTCTTGTAAAGTTTAAAATAGAGAAAAGACACGTGACAAAGCATGAATCAATTCACTATAACCATATCCCAACAAATGTGAAGATTGGAAAAGATTGTGAATAACATTTATTTCAACAAAGCAATCACAAGCATTCACATAAACACCTCTATCTTACAAGGTACATTTGTGTTTATGGATGAGCAGATAGCAGTGACGGTAGAAATACAGAAATAGAGATACCAAGATTTATTAGACTATCTCTAAATCCTCCTTGCGCTGGTTTATGCATGATTCAGTCTATTTCAGAGTCATACATGGTAAAACACAGGGTCAAAGAAAAATAAGAAGCCCCTTAACAAGGTGGATTGAAAGAGTGGCTGTAAAAATGAATTCAAGTGCAGCAGCAATTATGAAGATGGTAGGGAGTTAGGCAGTATTTCTGTTGTAGATGAGGTCTCTGAGGTCTTCCACTTATGGCCCTAGGGATGATGTCCCCCGTAGGAAAATGTCTAGTCATGAGCTTACCTTCCTCCTCTCTCTTCTCTCCTTCATAGCTTACCTGGTCTTTCTCCCCCGCAAGCTTCCCCACGACAGAAGGTATCACCTTGGCTTTGGGTCGATCCACTGGCATACTCCTGTAAAATAGTGTCAAGGCATTAGGTATAATCTGTACGCTGTTGTTTCATTTTACCTGAATCCAAATCAACCACAATCAGAGCAGTAGTCAAGAAATCAAAAGATATGTTGTTATTGTTATGTGTTGTCGAGTCACTTGAGACTCATAGCGACCCTATGTACAACAGCCCTAAACTCTGTTCTGTCCTGTGCCAATCACACCGACTCTGACTCCCATCCCAACTGCCCCAGTCAATGAATCAATCCACCTCATAGAGGGTCTTCCTCTCCTGCGCTGTCTCTCCACCCTCCCGAGCATGAGGTCCCTCTCCAAGGACTGATCCCTCCTTATAGCATGCCCAAAGTATGTCAGACAAAGCCTCAGAATCCTTGCTTCCAAGGAGCAGCCCGGTTTAACTCTCTCCAGGGTGAATCTGTTTGTTTTCTTAGTAGATATGCTAAAGATATGTAAAAGATATGTTACATTGGGGAAATCTGCTGTCAAAAACCTCTTAAAAGTGCTAAAGAGAAAGGATGACAAACTAAAGTCTAAGGAGGATCTTATCTAAGCCTTAGTATTTTCAGTTGTCAGCATTGTTATGTGCCATTGAATCACCTGTGACTCATAGTGACCCTATGTACAATAGCTCTGAATTCTGCCCCATCCTGAGCCAGTTTCACTGTCTCTGACACACCTACCCCCAATATTTCAGTTCCTGTGTCAGTCTATCTCATCCTGAGTCTTCCTCTCTTGCTCTGTCCCTCCACCCTTCCAAGCATGATGTCTTTCTCCAAGGTCTGGTCCCTCCTGGTCCCTTTGGGCAATATGCTTAAAGTATGTGAGACAAAGCTTCAAAATCCTTGCCTCGAAGGAACAGCTTGGCTTCACCCTCTCCAGGACTGACCTGTTTATTCTTTTTCCAGTTCATAGTATGTTCAATACTCTTCCTCAGCACCACAGCTTTCTTGCCATCCAGCTTTCTGATGTGTAGCAAGTAACTGCAAAGACCATGGCCCAGATAAGGTTCACCTTAGTCTCTTGACCAATGTCTTTGCTCTTTAGCACTCTGGAGAAGTTGACAGATTTTTTTTTCCCAACGCAATTCACATTTTTACTTCTATTGCATCTGAAAATTCGACAATGAATGAGGATGGCAGAAGATAACACAATGTCTTTGAATTGTGGTGTTGGAGAAGAATCGTGACCATCCATGGACTGCAGAAAGAACAAATGAAACGGTCTTGGAGGAATTGCAAACAGGATGCCCCTTAAAGATAAAAATGGTAAACTTTGTTCCACATACTTTGAGGAGCCAGAAGGGGCCAATCCTAGAAATAAGGCACCATGCTAGAAAGGTAGAGGCAGCAAAAGAAAGGAAGACCCTCAGCAGATGGGCTGATAACAGCAATTTCAACAATGGGCTTGAACAAGATCATGAGGATAGTACAGAATTAGGAAAGGTTCAGATCTATCATTCATAGAACGGCTATGAGTCACAGTTGCCTTGACAGCTCCAAACAACAACTACACATGCTGTGGACACCTACATCTGCACTGTTTCTCTGTCCACTACAGTTTAGACTTATGTGTGCACATGTCTGCAAAGCAGCTCTCTGGACCTCTGTGAACACTCAAAGTTACCCAACCCCAGACTCGCTGTCTTCTTTCTGTATTTGTTCTGCTGTTGTCTTTTTTCTCTGTTTCCAAGACCTGTACTCTATCTCCCAATACGGAAGTCTAAGGTCCAGCCAGACTGGAAAGTCCTTTCTCTGCATATTTCCACTTGTTCAGTCACTGTCTTTCTCAGTTACCAAGTATGGCAATAACAAAATACAAGTTGAGTGCTTAACCAGCAATCTATTTTCCCCCAGTTTGAGACCTCTGAATTCAAAGTTCAACTGGACAGGAAGACTCTCTTTCTCTGTTGGCTTTAGAAGGCCCTTATCTACTTTCACTATCAATGGGTCCAGTGTTACTTGAAGATCTTCATAAATCTTGGCATCAATCTTGTCTGAAGTTCATGACACAGGGATCCTAGGACCAAAATAGCACAAGCTCTGCTTCCAGCTCTTCATTCTTGGTGGTACTGAGGTCCTCCAATCACTACCTGCTTGTTTAATATATTTTATATCTCAAAGCAGGTTGATTCAAATATATCTTAACCCTGTAAACTATGTGCTGCCTCAATACTATAACTGCTTCTGATTCTGCCTCATTAACATCATAGAAATCATGATGTACAACACATTGGATCATTACATCAGATCACAAAATGAAGAATAATTACAAAATAGTCAAACTGACTCATTTCTGGTGAACACAATTCCATCCATCTCCTGGCTCTTCAAATTCTCTCTCTCTTCCTTTCCTTCCATTGTCCTCATTCTACACCCACATAATCTCACCTCCATTATTACAATTGCACATTAACAATCTTGATTCTAATTGCATTGAGTCTAATTGTCTTCTCTTCAGAATTATCTAACTCCAAAGCTAGTTATGGTTCTCTCCTGATTAAAACTCGCTATGATTCTCTGCCCAAAGCAACAATGGACAGAGTACTTAGAGTACCTGCAATTTTGAAAATCTATTTGGAAAATGATGGCTGTCACAATGATGGAGCAGAGCCTGTGGTTTTCAGGAATGTGGTGCCAAATGTTCGGCAATGTCACATTTTTCCTGTAAATACCAACAACTGGCTCTACAGTTTAATACTGATTCTTTTTTCCAGTGACAGATCTACTGTTTAAGACAAAAGAATATTTCATTTTCTTTCTAAAAATTCCATACATGATTTATCATTCTATAAAAATCAAATCACTGCAAGATTGTTGTGCCATTAGAGTCTGAACATAATACTTCTATAACATCTAGAACAAGAAGTGGACACATGCATAGTTAATTATTCTAGGAGTAATTTAATTCAATTGCTCTATCACCAAGACCATGTCCAAATATTTACATCATTAAATTAATGTTTTATTATCAATTATAATTTTATATTTTCTTCATATTGCAGTAAAATATATTAATTATTTAAAATTATGTTTGCATATTTGGATCTACAAACACCAACACTGTAAAGGAAACACTACTGGACTTTTTAAAATCCTAATGTGACAAGCAAGGCCCATCTAAATTCTTTGCCTCTAAGCTTATGTAGGAAGCTGCTATACCACCTTCAGTGCACACTGCCGTTAGGCAACAATTTCATAATCATATAAATCTGGGGAAAAATGGGTCTCATCCAACCAGTTCCAACACCAGAACTTATGTGTCCCATTAATGGCGTAAAAACCCAGAAGGATTAATTTTTTAAAAATTTATCATAAATATCCAGAAAAAATAATATCTTGGAAGAACATTCCTTGGAAATAAAGATAGGAAGACATCAATTCAAGTACTTTGGACATGTTACCTGGAAGGTTCAGTCCCTAAAAATTAATATCTTGCTTAGAAATGTACCTCAAAACGTAAAACTCTCTGGATTCAAGTCAGTCCTGACTCACAGTAACCTTCCATCAGGTGTCTGAGGCTGAAAATATGATGAGGTGCAGAAAATGCTTATGTTTCTCCCATAGATCAGCTGATAGATCAGAACTGCCAGAGATGCTCGGTCTCGATTGGCAGTGCAACATCCTAAGGACCACACCAGCAGAGCTCCTACTGGTAACCATAGGGATAGCTTCGAAAGGGAAGATCATCAGTGAGACAGACTGACACCATGGCTGCAGCAAGGCCAAGGTCCAGTGGCCACTGTGGGGATGGCACAAGACTTTCCGCTGTACATGTTGCAATGCAGGATCTGTCCCAGTGGGACGTTACAACAACACACCGTGTTGCCCATTTGCTATTCCGTTAAATATGTTAAATACACACTAAGTTTAATCCAGGGAATGGGCACTAAGTTATGTTGTTGTGAAGAGCCACTGTTGTTGTTGTGAGGTGCCATCAAGTCAGGTAGAGCTCAGAGTGACCCTATGAACAGCTGCCACGAATCCTGCCCTATCCTGTACCGTACTCATCGTCTCTGTTATACCAGAGCCCATTGCTGTAGTAACTGTGCCAATCTAACTGTTTGGGGGTCTTCCTCTCCTTTGCTGACTCTCCATCTTTCAAATCATGATACCCCTGAATAGCCTTGCTTTGCTACATACCCAAAGTGTAAGAGGCAAAGCCACACCATCTTTGCTTCCAAAGAGCACTCCAACTGCATTTTCTCCAGGACATACCTGCTTGTGCTTTTTGTAGTCCATGAGATATTAAGCACTTTTCTAGAGCAACACAACTCAAAGGCAATATTATCCTTATTCATTGTGCAGCTCTCTGATGCATAGCAGGTAAATGAGAAGACCATGGGCTGAATCAGGTGCACCTTAGTCTTCAAACAGACTACATTGCTTGTCAGCACTTTAGATAGGTCTCTAACAGTGCACTTGCCCAATGTAATGTGTCTTCTGATTTCCTGACTGCCAATATCAAGGGTGTTGACTATTGATCCAAACAAGATGAAATCATTGACAGCTTCAATCCTTTCTCCATCCAATCCATCATGATGTTTACTACTGGTCCCGTGGTGAGGATCTTTGTTTTCCTGATGTTGAGATGTAATCCATACTGAAAGTTATAGTCCTTGATCTTCTGCAACAATTATTTCATAGCCCCCTCACTTTCAGTAAGTAAGGTTGAGTCATCTGCATAGCGCAGGTTAGGGATCTTGGGTCAGAATGACAGGTAGCATATATATCAGACAGAAATTAATTAAAAATAATGGCATGAGGAAAGAGTAATCCCTTGGAGTTCTTAAAGTGATCAATAGAGAATGATAGGCTGCTGGAAGCAATGATATCAAAGTCAGATCACTAATCAAAGAAAAGGGTTACCTGTTTTGATAAATTTGGTCAGATAAGAAGTTTATGAAGCTCAAGATAAAATATTCCTTCATACTACTTGCACTCAAAATGACAGTAGGCCAAGAAAAAAGCATTTCTTGTGTCGATATGATCAACTGTCTAGAGCAAATGTAATCTCTCCTTTTGGTAGATTCTTTATTATTCCCAATACTGGCATGATGTTCAGAATTCATCGTAAAGCAATGTGCATAAATTTGGCATAATGCTCAAGATACCATCTGTAACCCAAAATATGAAAAACACTGACCATCATTTATAAATTTCTAGAAATACCAGAGCCCCAGGGAGAGCATACTTTACATATATTATCTGTCCATTCATACACACCAGCTCCAGGTTCTATGTCTTGGTTTCTTCTATTCTATAAAGAGGCTATGTCAGTAAGCTGCATGCCTTTCCCTCCCTATCCAAAGAGGCCGGTACATTTTACCGAACTCATTTCACCCTGTACATTGTATCTCCCACATGACACAGATACATAGTCCAATCACGTCTTAAACCTGGAGTACCTGCTCCCCCTGAAAGCCGTAACTGGTTTCACAGTTTTTTCCATATAACAAAAGATCCATATAGCCATCTTTTACTTTAGAAAAAAATGAAAGCATGAGAAATTTAAAGTCATCATAAGGAGCGTCTGTGGAAAAGAATTCTACCCTCCCTCTCGTCACCGTTTTCTTTTTCTCTCCCCTCAGTGTTAGCTCCTTTCCTGGCAGCTCATCCTTAACTGATCCTTCTTCATGACTTCCTCAAGAGTAATGTGATAAGAGAGGACATTCCAAGTATTTCAACATGGAAATGTAACGCTTTTTCCTCCTATGAGTGGGCCTAGGAAAGTGTGGAGAGGAAGCCTTCCTCCTATGTAATTTACTGCCTCCCCATACCTGCCAGAGGGTCAGCTGTTAGTCGGTAAACCCAGGCTGCTCCCAAGAAGAAAGGATTGTTGAAGGTTTGTATCGCGTACTTTGGGCTTGTTACCAGTGGGGACCAGAAGGACAGCACAAGAGAGGAAGACTGTGGATGAGATGGATTGACTCAGTGACTGGGGCAATGGGTGTAGGTATGTCAGAGACAATGAAATTGGCTCAAGATAGAACAGTGTTTAGACTGTTGTACATAGGGACACTATAAGGCACAAGCGTCTTGACGGTACATAACAACAACAAACCACACATATATGAAATATTTTAAATAATCTATTTATGCCCCTGATAAGATGGATTGACACAGTAACGGGGGTAATGGAGGTAGGTGTGTCAGAGTCAATGGGACTGGCTCAAGACAAGGGCAGGCTTCAGACCTATTGAGCATAGAGTTCCTATGAGTCACAGGCAACACTATAGGACATAACAACAATATCATATTTTAAAGGCTTGGCCCTATTAAACAAACATGAAATGTTTTATTTTCATCTTCTGGTTACATGTCAAAATATTCACTTTTAATTAAAAGTAAAAAAAAAAATTCAGTTATTGCTTTGAGTCTGAACTTTGAGTTAAATATGTTATTAAAGTTATTTCATTTTAAAAAACCAATATAGTATCATTGGAAAATGTAAAATCAAGATTAGCTTGTACTATTGTTGACCTAGATAATAGAGTTTCAAAACTAGGGGAAAGGGGAAAGGTTTGCCAGGAAAGGAAGAAGAAAACAGACACTTCTGGAAGAAATTAAGATTTCCTTGAGTTTAAATGGTAAGTAAGAATTTGAAAGGAAAAGATGAAAGGGATTTACCAGAATCATATTAAAATTTATTCTGGATTAAGTTCTCCAAGAAAGGAGACGACCATCTGGCCTGGAATTAAGAGAGAATGAATGTGACAAAGATTTCCCCTGAAAGGCATTGCTTACACACCTGAAGAATGGACAGGTAGATAACTAGGAACAAACACCTAATTCCTGACCAAATACTGGACCATTCTACTACTCAGTGTTGTTGTTGTTCTTATTGGGTACCATCGAGTCAGAACCAACCCACAGCTGACTCTCCAGCAGGTTTTCAGAGACAATAAGTTGCATGGTCTCGTAGACCAACTAGCTGGTAGAGTCAACCTTATGCCTTTGGGATTGCAGTGCAGCTTCTTGCCACTAGGCCACCAGGGCTCCCTACAGTACTCGGTGGGAGAAGGAATGTTAATATAATGAACAAGAGTCATTTTCTTTAGAAGAATCAATATGAGTCTGGTGGAAGACTTGTCCTACCTGCCCCAGATACTGTATCACTTGTGTGTGTTTTCATCGGCAGCTAGGTCAGGCTTACACATCACCATGAAGCTCGTCGCCACTTAGACTGCTAACCAAATGGTTGGCAGTTTGAACCCATCAGCTGATCTGTGAGGAAAAAATGAAGCAATCACTTCTCAATATTTATTGCCTCAAAAATCCAATGGGAAGGTGGCCAGAGTTGAAATGGTTCAACAATAATAGTTTTGCTTCTAGGTACTAAAATAAATAAATGTCTGAGTCTTTGGAGTAACAGAGTGGAAATTTGGCCTAGGAGAAGAAAACCATAGTTTCCACACCCCTCTGTGCTTTTTGCAGGAAAATTCATTGCTCTTTGGCTCAACTGTGTATCTTGTTGGTATTTGCCCTGTCTAGCATCCCCATGCCCTCTTCTCCAGGAACACAGGGCTGACTGACCATGAGAACTCTCACCTGTGCGGCACCAAAACTGAAATGTTGATTTGAATGATGCTTTGTTGTCAGAGGTGGGGATGGTGTGTGCTTCCTTGTGCCTTGAAGAATGTTAAACAACACACCCAGTCTCTACACATTAGATGCCACCCCTTCTCAATCTTTGCCACCTGAAAATGCCTCCAGGTATTGTTAAGTGTCCTCTGGCTGTTTAAATCACATCTCAGGTGGAAACCAGAGCTTAGGGTAAGTAGACAGGTGAGGCACAAAGGAAAAGGTATTGTACTAGCGTCTGAAACACTGACACAAGGCTGAAGGTGAAACACAAAGGTTAACGAAATCCAAGGCAATGGCACATTATCATCAAAATAATCTGCTTCTTAAAACAAATCTATCAAAACAAACTATAAGATTGGGAAAAGTAATAACATATTGGAAGAGGAGCCAAGCAATTGGCGACCTTGACCTCTGCAGGAACTGAGCAAAGAATGAAGTTTAATGTACCATGACTCGCTGACTCATTATAGTCACCCAAAGCCAGCATGCCACCAGAATAAAAGAGCTGAAACTCTTCCTTCAGAGTAGAGCAGGATTAGCACAGTTCACACTGTCTTGCCCATGTTTTGTTATTTAAATGCACTTAAATTCCAAAGACTTCAATGCACAGCTAACCTATTTATAGAAATTCCTTTATAGTGTAGAAACAAAAACATTCCAAATTCAACTTCTGGTTCAAGACTCTAAATGAACTCCAAAGGTTTCAAAACTGGGCAAAAATCTGTTTCCTGTTGCCAGGATTCAGAAAGACTTTTGTCTACTTTGTGGGCAATTTGTTATAGTGAGCATTGTTTTGTTCCCTTTTAAGGAGCTACTTGAACATTTGGAAACAATTCACTTTCTTCTTACAAGTCCCTGCTTTGGGGAACGTATGTACCAATTGGAAAACTTTTCGTTTATCCTGGTAGCACCAGGCTCTTAATAATAGGTAACCAACTGTAAGGCGTTCTGTTTAGTTCTACGTTGTGGAGATTTAATGATGAATAAAATCCTCAATCTATGTCAGAGTGTGAGCAACATTTGTGTGGCCCAGTGCAAAACTCAAATGCATGGCTCTTTGATCAGGCATAATTAGAACTTGAAGGTGGTGGCAGCAGAAAGTGAACTACCCTTCTTCTGTGATGTGTCAAAGGGGACAGCTACGGATCGAACCACATTGATGAGCTGTCATCTGTACCACTGGTGTGTTTTTTCCTAAGGCCTTGGGGAAGTTTTCTAACCTCTGCAACATTGCCACCTGAACTAAATGAAAACCCACGCAAATATGTGTTGTTATAAATCCAAGTACTATGAGTTCTTTTAGTTTGAGTGAATAAAAAGGTTAATTCTATCTTCCCGTATTTGGAAAGTTCTGTCACAGAGACAGGTCAAGAGCATTTACGGTTCTACCAAACCACTATTGTTCTGCGCGAATCACCGTATATCTGATCTGCATCAATTTGGCCTTTGAATAAAAGAATTGAGCAGGCGTGTGTATGGCGGGACACGTTATACCCGTAAGCAATGAGTGTGGTGGTCATCAGCCACCAAGGAGACGCCAGTCTCAGTCTTGAGCAGCAGTGCATACACAGACATCATTCTTTCTATTGAAGTCATGGATTTCGTGGTCCATGAGGGTTTTTATCATAAAGAAAAACACTATAGAGGATTTAGAAGATCTCCTATATTGAGACTAGTTTATAACGACCCTACTTTAAAAGCGTTAGTTGCATCCACTGGCTAAAGATACTACTTACTGTGTGGGGGTCTCTGAAGAATAGACAGAAATGGGCCCACGTAGGCCTCCTCTGGTGCTCTGGTTTTCTGTACATATTCTGTTCAAAGAGTTTAACAACTAGAATGTGGGTCTGCTTCCAAATGACTGGATTCCTAAACTTGAGTATTAAACGGAGAGTTGAAGAGCAGTGGAAACAATTACAAAAGTATAAATGAAGGTTTAAAATCTAGACCATTTTGCTATGATCAGAAGACAAATATTCTTTCTGGACTTTAGTGTAGGTGTTGATCAGCTGCCTGCCTCCCCAGAACCCAAATTCCAGTCATAAAGGTGGTTCTAAATCATAGGATCCCATGGGATAGAGTAGAACAACCCCCAGAGGTTCCGAGATGAAATATTTTCAGAAGAAGACAGTGCAATTACTTCCCTGCAGAATAACTACTTGGCTCTAACTGCCATCGCTTGCCTTAGCATCCCAGAGCTCAGCCCCTCTACCACAGGGGCTCCCAGGATGAGGTACACTTCCCGTCTGTGCACAGCCTTCTCTCTTCTCTGACTCCACCGATGGTCCAATAGTAAAAGTCACCTAGAAAACTGGGAGCACTGGGAAGCAGTGGTGGGATGCACGTGTGTTAACACAAAATCTAGAGGTTGGAACCCACTAGGTGCTCTATGGGAGAACGATGCCACAGTCTGTCTCTCTGAAGATCTGCCACCTTGGGAAGCTGCGGGGTAGGTGTGCTCTGTCCAGGATCACTACCAGCCACAAATCTTCATGACAAGAGGAAAGAAGACCCAGGGTGGCACTTGGCCCCTCCCTCCCTTTCTTTCTAATTGCAAGCTCGTGTCAAGGAGCTCCTGAGTTTATCTCTTCCTTTCATTAGATCTCTCTCTTGCCCTCATCCACACCACCATCAGGTCCCTCTGCTCTCATCCACACACCATCAAGTGCCTCTGCCCTCATCCACACACCATCAGGTCCCTCTGCTCTCATCCACACACCATCAGGTCTCTCTGGCCTCATCCATACACCATCATCAGGTCTCTCTTGCCCTCATCCACACCACCATCAGGCCCCTCTGCTCTCATCCATACACCGTCAGGTCTCTCTGCCCTCATCCATACACCATCATCAGGTCTCTCTGTCCTCATTCACACCATCTCCATCTTAGTCCTGATCATTTCTCATCTCTGGAGTTCTCAGCTCTATATCATTTCTCCTAGCTTGCATTTCCAGTGGGATCAACAGGACCCTTTAGAGTATATCGACAGCCCAATCTGAGGTCTCACATGAACTCTGCCTGGGACCCACCCAGCAGAAAGCTGTGCTTGATGGGCACACTGCCCCCATTGCCTCTACACATCATGTTTCTTCCCTCATGGACAACCCCTTTCCATTTCTTAGGTAAATCTCTACCTTCCTGTGTCTTCCCTGGCCAGCATGTCTCATCTATGTGTCCCCCAGGAACACTGTCAAGCATTACCCTTGAACTATAAGAACTGGTTGCTGTAGCATCCTTCCATCCAGACCTAATTTCATTAGTGCCCTAACTACATCTCTGCAGTGTCCACTCTATCTGATGTAGCACTGGATGCAGGCACAGTCTCTCCTCCATTTCTGTGTCACAGGCATAGGGTCATGCCTATAGCCCCATGTAAGTGCTTGACAAGGTTCTACTGAGTAATGAATATTGCTGCTGTTGTTGAGTACAGTCGAGTGGGAACTGAGCCGTGGCTGACCCTCCAGTGGGTTTTCAGACGCAGTCAATCTCACTGGAGAAGACTGCCCATACTTCCCCCGTGGAGCAGCTGGTGGATTTGAATTGTTTGCCTTTAGGATTGTAGTGCAGCGTCTTACCCCTAGGCCACCAGAGCTCCCTAAATCAATATAAGAAGTCATATTTTTAAACTAAATACAATTAGCCCCCTGTGTACTCTTAGAATGGCAGTATTGGTGCAGTGCTTACTCATTCACCTGGTAACAGAAAGGTCAATAGTTCAAGCCCACCAGCCAACCTAGAGGGAAAAAGTGTACTTTGCCCCTATAACAAACATAGCTTCAGGGACACCATAGGGATGTGGTGAGGTACACTGAGTCATACCCGACTTGATGCAGTAGGTTTACCTTTGACACTCTTAGAAGGGCTCTCAATTTAACTTGTTTTAAAAGTATGTTTTGCTTTTGTTATATGCCGTCAAGTCACCTGTGACTCATAGTGACCCTACATACAAGAGCTCTGAACCTGAACCAATCTCACTGTCTCTGACACACCTGCCACATTGTCCCAGTCGCTGAGTCAATTCATCTCATCCAGGGTCTTCCTCTCCTGCACTGTCCCTCCACCCTGTCAACCATGATGTCTTTCTCCAAGGACTTGTCTCTCCAGGTAAGATGTCCAAAGCATGTGAGATGGAGCTTCAAAATCCTTGCCTCCAAAGAGCAAGCTGGCTTCACCCTCTCTAGGATAAACTTGTTTGTTCTCTTGGCAGTTCACGGCAGTTCAACACCCTAAGGCAATGATTATTCTTCTGTCTGTTGTCTTTAGTCATTATCCAGCTCTCTGATGCATAGCACCTAACTGCAAAGACCATGGCCTCGAGCAGGTGCACCTTAGTGTGCAGACTGACATCATTGCTCTTCAGCACTCTAGAGAGGTCCTGAGAGCAGATTTTCCTAATGTAATTTGTCTTTTGATTTCCTGGCTGTTGGTGCCAAGAGTATAGATTATGGAACCAAGCAAGCTTCAGTCTCAGTTTCTTCTCTATCACAGTGCTGCCAATTGTGCCAGTGGTGAGAATCTTCAATTTCTGGATATTGAGCTTCAATCTATATTGGAGACTGCAGACCTTGACCTTCTGCATCAAATGTTTCAGGTCCTTTTCAGTTTTGGAAAGTAGGTTGTGTCATCTGCATAGCGTACACAAACTGGGTATAGAGCTGAAAACATGACCTGTGGTGCCGAGTCAAATCTCACTCACGGCTACTCTGCAAGACAGAACAGAAGTGCTCAGTGGAGATTCCAAGGTGGTAAATCTTTGCAGAAGTACTCTGCTCCGTTGTTTTGCCAAGGAGAATTTGTGGCTTTGTACTACCAATCTTTGCCTTTGCTGATGAGCACTTAACCACTGCATCACCAGGACTCCTGGAAAAACACCATAAAGTAATGTTTTAATTAAAATGAAACTCCTTATTTTTAAAAATTCTATTTTTTAAGCTTCCCCTCAACCCCTCTATTTAATTTTAAAAGCTATTAATACAACTTTACACTTTCTGAAATTACCAAGAAATTGCAAGAGGAAATC
Organism: Elephantulus edwardii; assembly: GCF_000299155.1. Lineage (NCBI taxonomy): Eukaryota > Metazoa > Chordata > Mammalia > Macroscelidea > Macroscelididae > Elephantulus > Elephantulus edwardii. Next base: position 4,929,889 of record NW_006399957.1, on the reverse strand, counting down.
ACAAGAGAATAGAAATTTTAAGAGACCATAGAGTTCACAGACTTTACAATAGCTGCTCATTCTTCCAGTTCAATTGACACCCAAAGTGATTCTGCCAAAGGATGATGATAAAATGAATTTCCTATCCCTGCCTGATACTTTACCACTTTTGATAATCACATATAAAAATATCTCCTAGTAATAAGACAAAGATAAAAGTAACAAAAGATTTAATATAAAGGACAATTGCTCTTCGAAGTATTTTCCACAATCAATGCAGTCTTTCGATTTCCAACTTCTTCATTCAGGTGCTGGAATAAAACAGCACAATGATTTCATTGCCTTCTGATTCTCCATTTCTTTGTTTCTTGTTGATCTTTATGTAATGACTGGTAGACCTCAGACATGACAAGAGATGACAAGCAGAGGGAGGCATTTGTTTAAAAGGAAGGAAAGCCAGCACTTTCCTCTGAATCTGCAACCTGAAAGCAAATGCATTTTAGGGGACTAAATTGTTCCTAATCCAAATATACCATCATAAAGATTGAATAAATTGGGTGTGTGATCAATAAACATTTGCTGAACAGATCCACTTTGGAGATACATTTTCAAAACTTTTATTATAAGTTCTCCTTAAATGGATTTTCAGTATTATGTTCTGGGCACAGAAAGTCTTTTAATTCAGTGTCAAGAATCAACCCTTAGAAAACTGAAAATGGGTTTAAGGGATCAATTGAGGCCTCAGTTAGAAGTTTTACACACCTGAGCCTCAGGACAAAAGAAACTGAATTGAGAACAACTTTAACCTGGAATTCCCACTGAGAAAGGGAGATTTTTTTTTGAGAGTCGTGTTCTTTATATTTCTGTTCTGTAGGAGGCTAAATATACAGAAATCCCAGCAGGAAATGGGACATTTGACCTGAGATCCAGCTAGGAGAAGGAGAAAACAATTCTACTAAAATTCTTTTACTTTTAACATTGTGAAGGAAAGATGGGTCGCAAAAGGAAGTCACAAACCAAGAAAAATTCAGAGTCCTTGAATTTGGGAATAAGTGTGCTGAAGAGTTCAGGGTGGTCTAACACTACACCTTATTTTATTTCCATAATTACACTTTGTCAAAACTTGCTCTCAATATAATTGTATTTTCACAAATATAAGGTTTGTTTTCATCACTTTCTTTGGTCAAGAATGTGGGATTTTGTCATTAAGCATTGCACTCTAGAAAGCAGGAATAGGATTCCTTTAGCTTGTTCAAAATTAATCTTTTCTTCTTTACTACACAGTAAAACCCTCAATAAAGAGAGATTTTCTAGAAATCCAAGCAAATAAACTTGAATGATAATATCTTCACGTCCATACTGTGTGTCCATATGAGTACACATGAGTGTGAGTATGTGTGCTTGTGCATGTGTAGATAAATATGTGTACATGCCATTTGGCCTTATGCATATCTGTGAATACACACATGGCTGTGCAAATATGAACATATGAGTACATACATATACAAATGTGGGTGCGTGTTTACAAGTAAACATGTGTGCATGTGGACACGTGTGTATGCACGTGTGCATATAGATGAATGTGTATGTGATGCAGACAGTTGTGTACATGGAGGTAAGTGTATGTGAGCATGCTGACACGTGTGTACATGAATATGTGCATGGAGGTAAGTGTACGTGTGCACACAGACACGTGGATGAGTGTGTGCAGGTATACAAGTGTGTGTGCACATGTATCAACACACGGATATGTTGTGCATTTACATATGAATCAGTGTGCATGCACGTATGTGGGCAAATGGGTGAGTATGCGTGCATACGGACACGTGAATAATTGTGTACATGCGGATGAATGTGTACACATAGATGAGTATGTGGGCGAATAAATGTAGGTGCACATGTGGACATGTGGAGGAGTGTGCATACCTGCGTGTGTTCACGTGGAGAAGTTTGTGCATCTGTGTGTGTTCACGTGGACAAGTTTGTGTATCTGTGTGTGTTCACGTGGAGGAGTGTGTGCATCTGTGTTGTTCACGTGGAGGAGTGTGTGCATCTGCGTGTGTTCACGTGGAGGAGTGTGCATCTGTGTGTGTTCACGTGGAGGAGTGTGTGCATCTGTGTGTGTTCACATGGAGGAGTGTGTGCATCTGCGTGTGTTCACGTGGAGGAGTGTGTTCACATGGAGGAGTGTGCACACCTGCGTGTGTTCACGTGGAAGAGTGTGTGCATCTGTGTGTGTTCACATGGAGAAGTTTGTGTATCTGTGTGTGTTCACGTGGAGGAGTGTGTGCATCTGTGTGTGTTCACGTGGAGGAGTGTGTGCAGCTGTGTTGTTCACATGGAGGAGTGTGTGCATCTGCGTGTGTTCACGTGGAGGAGTGTGTTCACGTGGAGGAGTATGTTCACGTGGAGGAGTGTGCACACCTGCGTGTGTTCACGTGGAAGAGTGTGTGCATCTGTGTGTGTTCACGTGGAGAAGTTTGTGTATCTGTGTGTGTTCACGTGGAGGAGTGTGTGCATCTGTGTGTGTTCACGTGGAGGAGTGTGTGCAGCTGTGTTGTTCACGTGGAGGAGTGTGTGCATCTGCGTGTGTTCACGTGGATGAGTGTGTTCACATGGAGGAGTGTGTTCACGTGGAGGAGTGTGCACACCTGCGTGTGTTCACGTGGAAGAGTGTGTGCATCTGTGTGTGTTCACATGGAGAAGTTTGTGTATCTGTGTGTGTTCAC
>NW_006399957.1:4906947-4927081 GCF_000299155.1 Elephantulus edwardii | reverse complement strand
AGTGTGCACACCTGCGTGTGTTCACGTGGAAGAGTGTGTGCATCTGTGTGTGTTCACATGGAGAAGTTTGTGTATCTGTGTGTGTTCACGTGGAGAAGTTTGTGTATCTGCGTGTGTTTACATGGATGAGTGTGTGAATACAAGGCACATGTGAATACTTCAACACTTGCTCACACACCACACTCTTTTTTGGGAGTGGGCTCATCTTCTCTTGCCCTTTCCTCCTCACAGCGTCTCCTGCTTCTCTCCCCAGTTTGCAGATAGTTCTTTATATACAAGGCAGCAATGAGATGCATTTATCTACTTCATGCCCCTCCACGTGGAGACATCCAATAGGGACCATACGTGAGAGATAAGACCTCCCAGAAGAGACATGTCTTGGGGAGACTCTGGCCACTGCAGCTTGTTTGGAGCATGTTCACCCCAGGAACTAGGTCTCAGTCCACCAAGCACAAGATAAGCTTGGTACAGAAGTCTCAGCTGAATCCAGCTACAAGTTAGCCCTCTTCCGGGGGTGCTGTCAAGTAAATCTCCTCTCCCAAAATAATTTGGCAAGGCAGAAATGAATGCAAATCAGTCTCTTCCAGCAGCTAACTATTAGACAGTTTACCTCCCACTCCCCCGGCTGCTGTTTCACAGTTCTGGGTGAGGGTGGTGGGGAGCAGATTATATAACGCTTGTTTTGTAGCTCAACTAGGATTCCTCAAGTTTCCACATTCATTCTGCATAAACAAAGGCCGTCAAAAAGCTCTAATTATTATTACTGCTGGGTACTGCCGAATTGATTTCAACCCCCATTGACTCCCATTGTAAAGAGCAGCACTGCCCTGTAAAATTACCCAGACTCTAATCTGTACGTGAGGAGAACACCAGGTCAGATCTTTTCTCTTGTGATAATGCTGAATGGGTTTGAACTGCCAACCTGCTGGTTAGAAGTCACAATTATTAATTACTGAATTATTAATTCTTGAATCACAATGCCTCCTTGGAAGAGTAACAAATTGATCCATAAAGATGAGGGGATAGGATTACTTCTAAAACAAGCCCCATTTTGCTTTCTGCAATATTGCTCCTATAATTCAAGAATGCTAGTGTTGACTCTTGCCACCAGCTGACTGGTGGCTGCCTTGATTAGTTTGCAGCCTGTATTTGCCAGACTGTAACCATCTTCAACACACGTGCTCTTTCCTGCCTTTTCCTGTGTACTTAAGCCCAGAAGGAATTTCCTTCAGCTGAAGATCTCACTCAGTGTCCTCCAAGCACCATCAACCAGATCCTGGAAACCTCTTTTGTTATGTTACTACTTGTCATTGAGTGGAACAGACGAAGAAGAAAAGCCTCAAGATTCTAGAATTAGCCAGGGACAGCACCACCAACCACAGTGGCCCAATCCACGGCTGATTACAGGTCATGGGCACAACTGGGCTATTTGTTCCATCTTGCCAGAGGTCACCATGTGTCAGACAATAACTGGATAGAAGCTAACAATACTGAAATTCTGAAGGCCAGCAGTTTGAATCTCCAAACTGCTGCACAGGAGGAAAAAGGGCATCTCTTCCTGTGTGATTTGTTGCCTCTGAAAACCTGCCAGAGGGTCAGCTTGAGTTGGTGCTGACTGTACAGCACACAACAACAACAACAACAACAGGGACAATGTTGGGACAGAGAGACAGGTGAGAGCAGGTATGGGCTGGAGAACATACACCATGTACGAGGACACCTGACTAAGGGCTGTTGTTGTTAGGTGCTGTTGGATCAACCACAACTCAGAGCAACTCTGTGAACAACAGCTCTGAGCCTTCTCCCATCCTGCATTGTTGCAGACTGAGGGTAAATATATTAATAAGTATTAATAACGAGAGAGAACACCAAGAATGTAGGAAAAAACAGGTAAAGCAGGAGGCAAACTATCCTCCAACAACTGAAGTGAACTGAAGCGCTGGTCCTTACCTTCCCTACGTCTTTATTGAAAATTACCAGGGAGCAAATCACCAAGAGAATTCAATGCAAGTGAAGCTGAGCTCTTTCTATTGAAAACCTTCTGCTTGATTCAGGAGGGAGGGGTTAGCAAATACAATTGCCTTGGTGCCTCAAGGTGAATTCCAGCTTGTACTGCACCTCTTCCAAATGCTGAAATAGCATTCGGTTTATTACAAATATTTAGTATGAAATTCGGCTTCCTATACTGCTTTGTCCTGACCATCATGTCATCCTCAAACCCATTGTCGTAGTCAGTGTCACTCCCTCTCTTTGAGCATCTATCTTTCAGTGACCCTCTACTCTTCCCAGCATAGTTTTTCCGAGAGCTGACCTCTCCTGACATCATGCCCAAAGTATGTAAAGCAAAGTTCCACAATCCTTGTGGGAACCAGAAACCCAGTCAAGATTCTACCCATAGAGCTGTAAACTATCAGACCCAGAAAGTGTCCCTTTCTTCTACATCCCTGGAAAAGTGCTTCTTGATGAGAAGGAGCTGTCCAGTCCAGATAGGAGCAGAACCAGCCTCCAGCTAAAATGATGGAGATGGTGCAAAGAGGTCCAACGTAGAGCTCGGGAGAGAGCGCCAACAGAACTCCCTGGGGCTTGTGAAGTTTGACAACAAGATTTATGTTAAGAAAAAAAGGATTCATAAAAAGGGTACTTTCTAAAAAATATGGTACTTTCTGAGAAAAATAAACTATTGAGAAGTTGTATGTTTTGGAGGAGGAAGAGTGGAGAATGTGCGTTCTGCTTTGCAGATGGCTGAGCTATCAGGTGGAACGTCTAAAGTTTGAAAAAGAAGGATGGCGGGATATGGGATGGAGTTAAAGGTAGTCCTTAAAATTCATCTGTATGAAGGTGAATTAGTTCACTCAGCATAATGCTCTCCAATCTCTCCCAAATTATGTAGTATTTTTCAAATTTGATCCTGAGTGCTGCATAGTATTCTATTGTATGAGTATACCACAATTTCTCAATCCATTCAGTTTTGGTTGGACATTTGAGCTGTTTCCATGTTTCTTGCAATGATAAATAACACTGCTATAAACATTGATGCACAAATCTCCATTTGTGTCTTAGTTCTAATTTCTGGGGGGTATGGAGTTTTTATGTTTAGCTTTTTGAGGAAATGTCAAAGTGCCTTCTAGAGTACTTGTACCACTTTACAATCCCATAAACACTGTATGAGAGTTCCCACCTCTCTGTATCCTCTCCAACATTTACTGCTACTACGGTAAAATGGTATCTCGTTGTGGTTTTGAAATGTGTCTGGGGGTCCAAGGGAGGAAGCGATGGTAGAAGAGGGTGAGGGGGGAAATCAAAGGGGCACACAATTTGGTAGGTGGAGAGAGGGGGTAAAAGGAAATGGGAAAGATCGAGCAGGGATCTGAAAAGATGGGATAATGGTGGGCACAGTCCAATGATGATTCATTTTGTAAAACACAATGAATAAGACTGGTTGCATGAAATATCATTTCAAAGAAGGAAAATGTGAGGGGGAATCTGCATTTAAAAAATAAACTTTTTAAAAAATGATTCATTCATATATAAACCATATCTAAAGCCTCAGGCTTAGAGAAATCATGTGTCAGCGAATGCAACTACAGAAGGGGCCAGTCACTCACGAGTAGAAGACAGGGCAAGACTGTCAGAGAAATAACAGACGTTGAGGGAGAAAACACACAAGGAATCAAAGAAAAGTCACCAAAAACAGAGCAGCTATGCCCAAAGCTGCTGAGAGGCTGACACACAGAACAGAAATCTGTCACCATGGACATTTTGGTTTTATTTCATGGGGAACAGAGATGAGGGTTCATGGTACAGAACCAATCCAAGTACTGTCCATGCTGTGAGCTTCTCAACACTTGCAGTAATGAAGGGTCTTGCCGGTGACCTGTCATGTTTCCAGTTAAAGAATCGTGACAAGAGTTCAGAGAGAATATATACAGAGCACTCAAATACGATCAGGGCTCACTGTGTCCCAGACGCCTCTACAGGGCAAAGAGCCAACAGGGTCTGCAGAGAGCCCTGGGGAAGCGTGCTTCTGGAAGGGAGGTGAGGTGAAAGGAAGGAAAACTCTAGTGTATTTTCACCTTCCCAAACTCCAGCTTGTATCATATTATAGCCCCAACAGCAAGGCAAGGGAGTCCCAGTGTGTCCACACCCTCACTCACATTTGTTTTGTTTGTTTTTCATCTTTGCTGCTACTGCAGAGACGAGATGATCTCTCATTGTTGTTTAGCTTAACACCAGTAGTCAAGAAATCAAAAGACAAATTGCATTGGGAAAATCTGTTGTCATGGATCTCTCCATAGTGCTGAAGAGCAACGATGTCCGTCTAGATACAAAGGTGTGCCTAATCCAGGCCATGGTTTCCTCCATTACTTGTTATGATAGTTGTACCATGACTAAGGATGACAAAAGAAGAATAGATGCCTTTGAGTTGTGGTGCTGGAAGAGAGTCTTGAACATACCATGGACTGCCAAGAAAACAAATAGGTCTGTCTTGGAGAGGGTGAAACCAAGTCTCTCCTTGAAGGCTAGGATTTTGAAGCTCTGCTTCACTTACTTTGGGCACATGGCCAGGATAGACCAGTCCTTGGAGAAGGACATCATGCTCGGAAGGGTGAAAGGACAGCACAGAGACAGAGACCAATGAGTTGGATTGATACAGAAACTGGGCAGTGAGGGTTGGTGTGTCAGAGTGAGACTGGCTCAGGACAGGGAAGGGTTCAGAGCTGCTGTACATAGGGTCAGTATACATTGCAGGTGACTCAATGGCATATAACAACAGTAACATACTATGACAGGTTTGAAAGCAGGAGTGGCATTCAATTCCTAAAAAACACGCCTCCAGAAGCTCTATGAACTTCGAAAAATGTTGATGGTTGTAGAGGGGCTTCAGGCCTTTTGTTCATAGGGTCACTATGAGTCGTGCTCGACTCGACGGCAGTCAACAACCACCACCACCACCAAGGCAACTATAATGTCTTCTTCGGCAAAGTGTCTGTTCATTCTATCTATTCATGTTTTAAAAATGGAATTGATTTTGCTTTTTTTAAAAAAAAAAACAACAACAAACCCTTATTAATACTTAAACAAAAGTTTATAGAAAACTTGGATTTCTATTTACTCACTGTTGCACATTTTCCTCCCAATCCCCCTCCAGTTTGCTTTTCTTCTTAAAAATATTCTTTCATTGTTGCACAATTTCCTCCTTCACAGCCCCCCCAGTTCACTTTGCTATGCACCTCTTATTCTGAACTGTTGTCCTGCAAATAATACCTAATCCTGTACTCCTTTTAAATAGTTCTTTCCCTTCTCTGTTTCAATGCACTTCATTGTTTATCCCTTCTTTCCTTAATTTCCCCCACCCTCTTGTCAGTCCTGTTTTATAACAGTGGCATTATGCAGTATTTGTCTTTTTGTGACTGAGATATTTCACTCAGCATAATGTCCTCCAAGGTCTATGTACAGCAGCTCTGAACCCTGACCTGTCCTGAGCCAATCTCTCCGACACACCTATCCCCACTGCCCTAGTCACTGTTTCAATCCATCTCATGCAGGGTCTTCCTCTCCTGCACTGTTCCTCCACCCTTCCAACCATGATGTCCTTCTCCAAGGACCAGTCCCTTCTGGCCACATGCCCAAAGTATGTGAGATGGAGCTTCAAAATCCTATCCTCCAAGGAGAAACTTGGTTTCACCCTCTCCAAGATAGACCCATTATTCTTGGCAGTCCATGGTATGTTCAAGACTCTTCAGCACTACAACCTAAAAGCATCAGTTCTTCTTCTGTCATCCTTAGTTATTATCCAGCTGTACGATGCATAGCAGGGAATTGCAAAGACCATGGACTTGAGATGCTAGTGAATTGACAAACTTAGAGTAGCTCAGAAACTGAGCATAAAGAGACCCATTCTTTCACACTGAACCTCCAGGAAACAAAAGAGATTAGTCCTTTTTTTAAGGGATTTGGCAGACTGTATGCTCGAGATGAATTGTGAAGACCTACTAAGAGGCTTCACCTCCCATGCCCCAAATGCTTTTTGGATTGGACACACCTGCCCTGGAGCTTGGCAGTCCAGGCCGCACCCTGAGTCAGCTGGGTCTCAGCAGTTGACCTGGCTGCCAGCGGTGGGTTTCCTTCCATCATCTTCCCACCTCTCCTGAGTTATTTTTAAGGGATAATGAGCCACTATGACTCACCCGCACCCTGCAGGAGAGAACAGACCTGAGTGGCATTAATGTATGGTTTGCAGAGCCAACATTTGAGAAAAGTCAACCCACCCTGCTTCTCTGCCCTCTCAAAAGATTTTCAACTTCCAAGTTTCTGGAATTTGGGTGAAAGTTTACAGAGAAAATTGGTGTTCCATTCAACAATCTATGTGTTTTGTTTCCTGACATTAGTTACAGTCTCCTCAATAAAAAAAGTCACTTTCCCTCTGTCCATCGGAGTTGCCTGTGTCCCTCCGCCTGACCACTGGTGGGGAGAGGGTCAACACAAGATCTATTATTGCTGTTGTTAGATGACCTGGAGGTGAATGTGGGCTCGCTATGATCCCACCTAATCTTGCACCATCCTTACAAATGGTCACTGTTTGAGCCCATTGTTGCAATCACTACGTCAGTCCACATCCTTGAGGATTTTGCCCTTCTCATTGACCTTTAACGTTTTCAAATATGATGTCCTTCTCCTGTTTGATAACATGCCCAAAGTGTGTGAGGCAATCTCTTCTTGGCCCTTTAAGTCACACTCTTGCTCTGTAACTTTAAAGACTTCTTCAGAATAGAGACACAATCACATTTCTCTTCCACTATTCTTTTGAGAATGTTCTTTGGTGGTTTACCCAGTCACAAATGTCTCTTTATGCTATATCAGGATATGTTTGACTTTATTCTTAACCCTTAATCTAGAGAAATTCTTCTAATCTGGTGCCATGATGATATATTACCACTTATTCACACTTTGTGATCTGTAGTAGAGATTGCTACACATCCACCAAAACCTTTTTCACTCCCAGTTTATAGTAGATAACATTCTCCAAAGTTCCTTGTGGCTCTACGTGACCTCTCGTCTCTGTCAATCAGACCCAGATTTCTTCATTTCTGGCTCATATAAACTTTCTTCACAGCACATCTATTACCCTTTCTACTTTCCTTCCAAGGCAGGTGATCCATCCCAGGCTGTTGACACCATAGAGGATGACAGAGTCACAGGCTCGAAGGCTTCTGACTTCATGAGAAGTCATGTGAGTCTTGCTCGACAATCATTAGAAAAACAGACCCCTTTTTATTGAACGTTGGGTGTGGAGCAGGCGGGTGAAAGAGCACTGCGGTGCTGATTACTATTGGGTGACATTAGCAAGAGTCCCAAGGAAGAAATCAGTGTCAGTAAGCAAAGGATCTCAGATTTACAGGAAAGATAGATCAAATTTGTCATCAAATAAATAAACTGAAACTTGTTGAGAATCACAGGTCAAGAACAGAAGAAATGAATCGTGTGAAAAAACATGTTCATGTGTTCATGGAGGACTTCGAAGCTAGAAATAAATATAAGTGGAAGCAACTGCATCTTGAGGAAATGTTGTTGACAAACTGTAAGCCCAGTTTTTCTTTTTTCTGACTGAGTCTTAAAACTAGCTTCCAGCTCAGCAAGAAGTATACGGCAACATCAGAAAAATGCCCGTTGACTTCCCTGCCTGTGTGGTCACAGAGGATGAGGTGCACAGGTCACGTGGTGATTAACATGCAAGTCACATGACTTCTCCTATCCCAGGACAGGGCCCAGGGGGCTTCAAAAGAGCTGGACGTGCCCAGCCTTTCCTCTCCTGATGGACTTGCCTCTGGCATTGGTGCTTTCATTGCTTGAGACGTGGGTATTTGACCCTGGGAGGCCTGGGTGTCTTCTACAGTAGTTTGCACTTAACACCACCACCCCCACCATAGAGAGAGCTCTGTGGGCCTGGTGAATAGAAAGTTATGTTACCAAGTCAAGGGTGGGTTATTTTCATCTTGCAGCCCTCAGACCTGGATTTGGTTTTGGTCAAACACTCGTCTAAGTGGAATAGCACTGGTCTGTCCATTTGCTTGTACAGAGGTAACTCGTGGTTGCTGTGATGCTGTTCACTGTGACACTGATCTGTCAAATGTGATAATGGTCACCCATGGTGGACAGTGTTTGGTGGAGCTCCCTGAATAAAACAAGCTTGGAAGCAGAAGTGGCATCCACTTCTGAAATAGCTTGCCTCCAGAAACTGTATGAACCTGGAGAAACGATGAAAGTTATACAAGTGTTCAGGTCTTTCGTTCATAAGGTTGCTATGACTTGTCTCTAACTCCATGGCACTTACCAACAAGAACAACAAATAAATATATGTAACTGCCAAATAACAGAACTGGATAGAATTTCAAGGATGAGCCAAAGGGGTTAAATTATTAGACTATTTTTCCCCAACTAAAAAAATTTGCAGGGATAAAACAAAAATCCAAGCAAATACCAAAGTTTGCATTTCCCCACGAAAGTGTTCATGGCATTATACCTCTGAGCCAGTGGAGTCTAGACCATTCTGCCACAGCTATTAGCAATCTCATGCCGTTGTGAGCAATTATAATCAGAGACGCTTATTGCCGTTTACCACTGTTCGTTGGCAGTGCCGTTCTGTGTGGTGAAGACCTGATTTTCCACTACTGATCTGCACGGTGCTGTAAATAAAGTGCCTCCCACTGCGCTGCTTGAGGCTAAGTCACACTCAAACGAAAGACTCCCTGAGCTTGATTGCCAAACTGTACTGCTTCTCACTACCCTTTGAACATCCTATTGCATTTTGTATTTCATTGTAGATTGTGTTCCATGACTTTAAAATCCTTTTCCAAGTATCTTCAAATAGCAAATAGCAAAGAAATGGTTTCAACAACTGTATTAATTTCAGACCACAAATAATCGTCAGCAAAGCAGCCAAACCGCAGGGCATGTGGGGCATGCCTTTATCAAAGGGGAAAACACACAGCTCAGTACAGTGGGAGAAAGCTTATCAGGGGCTCAGGGAAGTTATGGAAAATGCAGTGTATTAGCGGGTGGTTCACACAAACAGCAAAGGTTTCTTTTACACAGAGATGAAAATCCAAAACAAGGACAAGATTTAAAACCAAGAGAACCCTGGCCTTTGAGTTTTTAGGTCATGAATCCACGAGAAGGTATTTTGTTGCTGCTGCTGCTGCTGCTGCTGCTGTTGTTGGGTGTCCCTGTGTCAGTGACTCCTAAGGACTTTTTGAATCAGATCGAAACCCTGCTCTATCTTGCACCATCCTCACGGTGGTGGTTATTTTCCCCAAGCTCATTGTCATTCTCCGTGTCAGTCCAGCTTGTTGAGGGTCGTCTCCCCTTTCTCTGATCCTTCACCTTTCCCATACGCTCTCTTCTTCCAAGGACTGCCCTCTTCTGACAAGACGTCCAAAGCACGTAAGACAAAGCTTCACCATCCTTGCCTCCACGCAGCACCCAGGTTGCACTGACTCGGGAACCAATCTATCTGTTCTCTTGGCAGTCCGTGGGTTATTTACCACAATTCAAAGGCTCCTGATCTTCTTTCATTCCCCTTTTCACCATCTGGACTGTAGATACATAGGAAACAACTGAAAATACTATGACTTGGATCAAGTGCACGTTGGTCTTTAAACTCACATTCTTGCTTTGTAGCACTTTGGAGAATTTCTTGAGTGAAGATTCACCATTTGCAATATATCTTTTGATTTCTTGGCTGTTACTACCAAGGTTGTTGATTGTGGATCAAAAGAAAATTAAATTGTTGACAATGACAACCTTTTTTCCATCTATTATGTTGCCTACTGGGTCAATGGTAAAGATTTTGTTTTCTTGATGTTAAGATGTAACCCACATTGAAAGTTGTGGTCTTTGATCTTCTGCAGCAAGTGTTTCAAGCCCTCCTCATTTTCAGCAAAGATGTATCATCTGCATAACATAGATTGTTGATGAGTCTTCCTCCAATCCAGATGCCACATTCTTCTTCATAAAGTACAGTCTCTTGAATGATTTGCTCAGCATACAGGTTGAATAGGAATGGAGATGGGATATAACCCTGATACACATCCTTCCTGACTTTAAACAATGAAATATTTACTTGTTCTGTTAAGACAACTACTTTCTGGTCAGTGTAAAAGTTTTGCAGGAGCGTAATTAAGTGTTTTGGGATTCTCATTCTTCTCAGTTAGTCATAATTTGTTATGATCCATATGAACAAATGTCTTTGTATAGTCAACAAACCAGAGGTAAGCATCTTTATAGCAGTCTTTGCTTCAAGCAAAGATCCACCTCACATCAGCAAGAGTATCTTTTGTTCCAGGGCCTCTTCTCAATCCAGCTTGACTTCTGGAAGTTCCAAGAAGCAAGAAAGAAAAGAGGAGGAAACATATCAGATACTGACTGAAGGAAGGAAAGGAATTGAAAAACAATACGGAGAGAAACACAACACACAACAGTTAACAGAACAGCACAGCCACCTTGACCATGATCCGGGAGGAATGGGATCCAGGGAACTCAAGACCGCGGCAGAAGCATCGGTGTCATTGTCCACGGCAGCAAGAAGAGTTTGAAAAGTTGAAATACCAAATAAGTAAACTATAGAAATGTCGTGATTGCTGTTGCTGTGTGTCACGTGATAAAGCAGAGATGTCACATGATACAGCAGAGCTGCTCGGCAGAGGACTCCCCGTGGTTTATATGTTGGGCTGCGAACTGAGAGGTCCCTACTTTTAAAGAAATAAGAAGGGTCTTCTTTCTTCCTTCTCCTGCCACTTTGTAGAAGAAAACTGAAGCAGTCTTTTCCTGAATGATTTGCCGTCTCAGAAACAGGGAGGGGATCGTCAGGAGATGGAACCACCTCCATGAAAGTAGACTTTTGGTAATTTTTGTGGAAGCAGATTATGAGGTCTTTTCTGTCACTATGAGTCACTAGGGGCTGAATCAACAACCTCTAGTTAGCAGTAAACACATAGACATTGCCTCACCTGGGCTCCTTAAAGAATTCCTAATGACTCTGGTTTATGCGCATTACAGAGGACAAAAGATAAGAGCTTTCCCATAGCTCATTTCTCCCCCTTCTGCAGCCAGGCTACACAAAGTGGCTGAGTAGGACTTTCCTTTATGAATATGCTGGGCTCTTACCCTGGCCTCAGCTTCTCCATTATGCACCTAGAAATGTAGAATTTCTTTTGGTAGAGAGGGTTCCTTTCAGTTCCAGTGTTCCATGACCCACTACAAAGTCATTTTTTCTAAATTCAGTAAGGCATTGCCACTCAGAGGATTGTATATTTTCAAAATCCCAAGTGTTAAACAACTGTCTTAAGCACAATACATCATTACAAATCAACCTTCTTTAAATCTTTTGTATTGAAAATCCAAGGTGTATATAATGGGTCATAAAACAAACAAGAGCTATTTCATAAAGCACATAAAAATATTTTACAAATCCAGCAGCCTTAAATATGTCAATAGTATGATTTAAGGGAGAAAATTCTCTAGGTAATTTAGAAAATAGTTAAGAAAATGTACACTATTTGAAACATTCATGGAATCCAGACTTTCTGGAGCAATGGAGACCCTTTGAGTCTCAGAAACTATTGCCCTCAGATCTTTTTTTAAACCTTAAACCAAAACTATTCCCTGAAGCTTTCTTTAAACAAAATAGTGGTTTGGCTTAATTAGTAAAGATTGTATTTATGATTTTACTTGAGAATTGTGCTCATTTAAGAGTTTTCTAGGGAAGATACTTCAATGAAACAATGGTAGCATGTTTGTCATGGGATCATTTGACCCAGCTGTCTCATCTGCTTCAACTAAAGTGGAGGCATTGGTGGTGGGTTTTCCAATGCATTTAGACCAGACTTTGGGAGCCAGGATTTGTAAGACAACAGGGAATCAACTAATCTTTTTGCCCTTTCAGAGATTTATGTTTCCCTCTGTCAAACTGGATGTCATAGAGAAAGCAGAAAGATGAGCATCATAAAACTGCTACTTGGACTGGAGATTGAACTCCATTCATCTTTGTCTCCCCAGAAACGATTTAGTAATATGCTGCACAAGTAGAAAAATAGGACAGAAACATCATTGGTATTTTAAACTAAAAGTTGAATCATTACCCAGGAATACATCTGGATGTGTTCTTAGATTTTTAAAAATTAATGTCAACTTTGTAAGTTATGAGAAACTCTGGTGACACTGTGAATAAGGGACACTTGACAGGTAACCAAAAGATCAATAGTTCGAATCTCCAGTCACATCATGGATGAAAGATGTGATAGCCTGCTTCCATAGAGACTAAAACCCGGGAAATTCTATGGACACTTCTCCTCCCTCTCTTACAGGGGCTCTATAAGACAGAATCAACTAAACAGCAGTGAGTTACTAGTCACTGTTGGCTATTCAGGGCAATATGAGATCAATTTCCACATCACAAGGCCACAGTTCCCTGCATCCTTAGAGAATGAAACACTTTAGTCTTCTAAGCAGCTAGAATTGTAAGAGTTTACAAGAAACTTCAAGTTTCTACTAGATCCTTGTTGCTGTTGTTGTGTACCAGAGTCAGAACTGACCCATACCTGACCCTCCAATGGATTTTCAATCAGTTAATCACACAGGAGGAGATTGCCCATCCTTCTCCTGCCGAGTGGCTGGTAGCCTCAAACCACATGCCTTTGGGATTGCAGTGCAGCTTCTTGGGGCCAGGCCACCAGAGCTCTCTACTAGACCCTTATTAATCCCTTAACATATCCTTCATTAAGAGACTGAACACTTAATAAACTAAAAAATCATCTCGTCTAGCATCTGGTGGAGGGTTTAAAGAACAAGAAACGAGCTAAGGTTTGCCTAAGGTCTCGGTCTTTAGGGAATGATTCCAGAGCTCATAAATATCGTTTGAACTTCCATCATTGCCTGATAGGAAAAGGGGGACCTGTGGCCCTCCGCTGTATACTAGTTTCTCAGTTAAACTCAACTACACCCTCCCTGATTAATGTTTTGCTGTGAGAGTTCAGTCTTAGTCCTAGTATTGACATAAACACACTGACAAAGGTCATTTTATCTCTCCTTATCCTTGCTTTTGCTTTTGACTCTGAAAGTTTCATTGACAAATCCTGTCATTGTTTTCTTTTTTTTTTAATTTTCTTGTACTCCTTTCACACTCAAAAAAGCTCCTCAATTATTGTGAGTTATCTAATTAAAATGCATTTTTTTCACTTATGATACACTGAAAATATGCATTTTGTCTTAAAAAGTTGCATTATTTTGAAGCTATTTTAATTATGCCTCAAAGAACACTCAACCAGAAATCAAAGCTTCATCCAAGTTACATTAATTCCTTATGATGTGAAAAATGATTTTATATTGATCAGGAGAAAATAGCATTTCTCTGCCCAATTCCATTATTTCCATAATTTACAAATAGTCTCTGAAGCCAATATCCAGACAATTCCAGGGTAGTGTATTCAATTCTGACTCAGAACAACACTGTAGGATAGAGTGAAACCACCCTTAGGGTTTTCAAGAAGATCATTGTTACAGTAACTGACTGATACATTTTCTCCATGGAGTGGCTGTTGAGTTCAAATCATAGACCATTTAGTCAGCAACAATCACTGTGCCACTAGGGAATCCACTGGGTTTAATTTTTTATCATAAAACTGAAGTTTTGTAAAGTTCAGTATTGCTTGCACTTTGATATTTAAACCATTTGTCCCATTAAACACCTTACCTTACATGTGAAGAATACATACTTTCTGACTCATGAATAAATGCTAAAATAAGACAGAGTAGCTGGGAAGGTTAACTGAGCAAATGATTAAGAGAGCAACTGGAAAACCAACCACCAATTGCTTTACGTACGTCATATTATAAGGCTTCTCTAGAACCTCACAGAAAAGGCCATTATCTTTGAACCAGAAGGTGGACGAGCACACTCCCCGCAATAGAGAAGGGTCCACTTCATCACGCTAATGACCATGTGACACTTGTGTTTACCAAAGACAATTAAAGGAGAAGAAATGTAGAATTATTTTCCCTGACTCAAAAGTTACTCCAACATTGTTTTCCTCAGGGTCAACTAAATCAAGACACTGCGATATTGCTATCTCATTAGTATGTGCTTGAGGTTTACCACCTATTAGTGGCATGCAGGCAAAGATTGCTGACAGATCATTTGCTCAATAAGCCACATGCTAAGACTGTAAGGTCCCTGTTTCATAACGTTAGCGTTTCTCTGTGAAGGGGTTACATTTTAGCCAGCACCTCACTAATTACTCTTTTTTGAAATTTTTTATTATTAATTTCCATGAAAATTTGCAGAGACTTTGGATTTCCATTCATTCATTGTTCCACTTTTCTCCCTGCCCACCCCTTTCCCCAACCCCAGTACACTTTTCTCTTGGAAAAGTAAAAGAAAAATTCTTTCATTGTTTTACAATCTCTCCCCTCAGGTCCACTCCACTATGCAGCCTTCATTCTGGACTCAAACCATAGAGGGTAAAAATTATTTCTTTGACTTGATTTACTATCATCAAAAGCTTTCCATGAGAAGAGTGGGTGCTCAAGAATATATGAATGTAACACTGATTCTCTACCAGGAATACTTTTATGTTACAAACCCTGCCCTTTTCTTTAGAAAACTATGTCACATTTACTTTTCATAGAGTCTCTATGGGTTGTACTCAACTCAAAGGTACTAAGAACAACAATATATTTATGAGAATGTTGACAACAAATAAGGATGCCTTTTAATTATGTTACTGGCAAAGAATATTGAATACATCCCGGACTTTCAGGACAGGAACAAAGCTGCCTTGGGAGAAGAAAAGTCAGAAAAGTGAAGATGGTCGGACTCCATCTCATGTCCTTGGGGCTATAATCAAGAGGGATCAGTCACTGGAGAAGGATGTCATGTTGGGTAAAGTAAAGAATCTCTGAAAAAGAGTAGACTCTGCATTGTTTGATTTCTTGATTGCTGTTTCCATGGCTGTTAAGAATGGATCAAAGGAAAATGAACTCGTTAACTTTAACATTTTCTCATTTATCGTGGTATTATTGCTTACTGGCCCAAGTGTGAAAATGCCCATTTTCTTTATGATGACATATATTCCAACTCAGAGGCTATAGTCTTTAATCTTCATCAGTAAGTGCTCAACTCCTCTTCACTTTCAACAAGCAATATTTTTTTTATTAACATATAGCAGGATGTTACTCAAATCTTAATGCTGTCATCTTCTTCATACACTTAGGCTTCTAGGATTACTTGCTCAGAATAGAACTTAAATGAGTACTGTGAAAGGGTACACTGGACCAGTACTTAAAACAGCTGTGTAACAAGCAGCCTTCGGCAAAGAATTATTGAAGGAGAGAGTACAGGTCATCTCAGAGACATAAGACAAATACTGAAACAATGTCAAGCGTATAACGTTTTTAAAAATTGGTTGGGCCCTGACTAAGTCTCCAGTTTGATGGTTCATTTGCAAGGCAGTTGGATTCTGGTGGGTAGGTTCTCTTGTTTTAGTTGAAAATTAGGTGTCATCTTTTTGGTGGTTTTTATTTCGTTCACTATCATGTGTGAACTGATTGGATTAACTGGATTTAGCTAACAAAGCAGTTGTGGGCTGGAAGCCTCTTGTTTACATCAATTAAGACATGGTGGGTGGGTCTTTGTATTTAAAAGTTGGTTGGACCCTTGGGCCTATGGCCCTCAGACCTGGTGGTAATTGTCTTTGGGAAGAACATTCTCCTAAGTGGTACAGCTCTGGCCCATCTGTCTGCTGTAATTTAGGGTTGCTATGGTGCTGAATGCTGTGTCACTGGTGTGTCAAATGCCGTAAACATTACACATGGCAGACAGTGTTTGGTGGAGCTGTCAGATTAAGACAGACTTGGAAGCAGGATTGGCATTCACTTCCTAAACAATATGCCTTTGGAAACTCTATGAAACAATGATAGTTATAGACTAGGGTTTAGATCTTTTTGTTCATAGGGTCGCTATGAGTTGTGCTCAACTCAACAGCACTTAGCAACATGTGAAGGTTTTTGTGAGAAGCTGAGCTGCAATCCGCCTCCTGTGCAGTTTACTGCCTCTGAAAACTCACTGGAGGGACAAATATGAGTCCAACTCGATGGCACACAACAACAGCAATGCTTATGGATGTCATGTTTATGCTATTCTGTAGTCTGCTAAGTGTGAAATAACACTAGGAAAAAATGTAAACCACTTGGGGAATGACCAAACTGTAATGGACAGTAAGTGAGCACATACTGCTGGAAAATAACGCCCAGAGACTGAATCAATCCAAGGGAGCCCAAACCTTCAGTGTTTAAACACTTGCATACAAAGTGCTACAGAAAAAGAGGAGCCTATTGTTACCCTGAGGATGCATTTGCAAAAGTCAAGGGGCTGAGGTTGACCGTTCTCACATTACTTCATTTTATCAGAACCACCATCCAGTGAGGTGAAGCACTGCCAGCCACTTTGCAGAATGGGGATACCTGAAGCACCTTCCCCAACTTAAATATCATGTTACTGATGTCAGAATCTACACCTACAGCTAGGTCCACCCTATGCCCCAACTTGTGGTCTGAATCACTGCACCGCAGGACTCCCAATGACACGACATTGTGTTTGTGCTTCGTCACACGTCAGCGCCAGTTTGGACAGCCAGACCCTACTTAGATTTGTCACTGTTTAGTGAAAGGCTGTATCTTGTCCTCATATTCTCTCCATCTCCTCATGAATTGCTTTAAATACGTAATGATAAATAGAGCAATTAAACCAAGGCTAGGTCCTGGAAAACTGCATCTGCCTCCCCTCAAATCCACAAGACATTTTTTACTACTTCTGTCTGTATAATCCACACCCGATTCTGCTGTCTGGAATACAAGATGAACGAAGATGTTCAGGCCAAATTTAGCTCCATTGCACTTTCTGAGACGGTGACAGTTGTTGAGAATCAGAGCTGCTGCTCTCAACCCCGAATGACAGAATTTTTCCTGTGTGTCAAGGAAGACATTTATCTAGTCATCCCTGTCTTTTCGTATCTAATGGAAGAAATAACAACCACAATTCAGAGAAAGTAGCTTTGTCCATTGTGTCCAGGTCTGGAAAACCTGAGTTTCCCTTAATCAGAGGTTTTATTAAAACTGTACAAACATTCTGCAAAACACTTCTTTAAAGTTCTAAAAAGCAAAAATGTCACATTGAGGACAAAGGAGAGCCTGACCCATGCCTTGATCTTTTCAGTTGCCTCAGATGCATGCAAAAGCTGGACAATACGTAAGGAAAAGCAAAGAAGAATTAGGGTCTTTGAATTAAGAGAGCTGGCTCAGGCTCAGACCATTTAATGTCTGCAGACTTCCAGATGAAAATGCTTTTCACAAAAGCATCCTGAAGAAAGTGCAGCCGGAATGTCCCTTGGGCAAGAGCGTGATGAGACTTAGTGTCATGCGCTTTGGACATATTATCAGGAAGGCCCATCTCTGGCAAAGGGCTGTGAGGGGGACCTTTAGTAATATGAGCTGACACAGTAATGTGAATTAACAACTGCCTCTAGAATAGCTGTGATTGTGAGGTGTGTGCAGGACCAGGGCAGATGAGCCTGTTGCACGTGGAGCACACCAAACAGGCACCGGATGTTAAGGCACCCAAAATTAGCATGGAATCCAGGCTTCAAAGGGGAATGTATAGGATGAGCCATCTGACATCTTTGTATGTAGTGCAGGAAACCCTTCCCCTCCACAGGATTTCTCCTTCCCTGACAGTTCTTCAGCCCACCCACTGCAGGAGCCTCTCATTTCTGGGAGAAGAATTTGAAAGCACTAATTTTGATGAGCAAAAGGGCATCGTTGAAATAGACCCTTGAGTTTGGTGGTATCCCATTCAAGGAGGACCCTTCTTCGGCTAGTCCGAAAGCAACTCTTGTACTCTAGCTATTCTCTTTTTTGCATGAAATGTCTTTCCATCCTAAAAAAAAACCAACCAAAAAACAACCTTTCTTGACCATCCTTAGAAACACCCATGAGGAAAAGAAAGAGAATTCCTCCTTAGATTTGTCTTCAACACACCAGGCTCAGGCCATTTCACTAGAACCTGTGAGCATGTTTTCATGACCATTTGCGTGACTGAACTTGGCCTTTGTGAGGCAAGGTCATCCTTTCATCCCCGCAATCCTAACTCTCAGCACGGTGTCTGGCACAGAGTGAGCAAAATTTTACTATATTTATTTGAATTGTATACTTCCTGGAAATGAATGTATCAAAATGTACATCTTGAACTTTGACCCCACCTATTTTACCTTGAACTTATTACGTTAAACACAGCATGCAACCTTGTTTTCCCAACAAAGGAAAATCTTGTGTGTGCTATGCTATCCTTTCATTTCCACAAAAAAGGAAGGAAGGCTAATCTTGGTTCAGGTTATCTGTTTCCCATCACAAGGTTAGAAAAATTCAGGTGCTGCAACGCCCACTGTTGATGCCATCATTTTATATAATGCCAGAAATGTTGGAGATCATTTCAAATGTCTCCACACTCTCAGACTCCACTCTGATACAGCTACAAACAAAGCAGTGTCATCTGAAGAGAAGAGATTCGTATTTCATGGATAAAAGCATGTGCTCTTCTTAGTAAAATGTTGCTTTAGGTTTCCAAACAGAGAAATCTCTGTAAATCTGGGTCTATGTGAGTGTATACTGTGATTCTACAGAACACAATGGTTGTTGTTAGGGTTAGGCGCTGTCGCGTATGACTCATGGTGATCCTATGAACAGCCAACCTGAATCCTGTGCCACCCTCATCATTTCTGAGACACTAGAGGTCACTGCTATTGTCGCAGCATCAATCTATCTCATCAGGGGTCTTCCTCTCCTTTACTGACCCTCCACAGAACAAGAATGGATACTGCACAAAAACTTCTTACAAGAAGACCTACACAGCTATGGTGGGCTAGTGACAAGAAACTGTACTTCAAATTCAGTAGAGATTGGCACATGGTTCGAATCTACCAGCCACTCCAAGAGACAAGGACAGGCAGTTTGCTGCCTCTGAAAATCAGCTGGAGGTCAGCTATGGGTCAGTTCCAGCTTATCCTCAACAACACATAACAACAATAACCTTACTCCAGGCACAAGGAAATGCAAGACCCAAAAGACTTTCTCCTAGCAGTTCAAAGGGAGGTGGTCTCCAACAATATGTCAATACAGACATTTAAAGCTTTATATAGGAGCTGCTTCTCCACACAAAACAGAAGGTGAGGTTTGAGATCCATGAGGCAGAATGGACACGAGTCCCCACTTGGCACAAGACGCCAGAACTTTGTCTTGGAGCATCATCAAAGATGGGCTTGTTGGGCTCTAAAGACGACTTCAGAGGGTGACTCTGAGGCATTTCACATTCCCAGTATCCCAAAGACTTTAAAATTCTTGAAAGGAGCAGACTCAGAAAATGGATTCTTAATCCAGAAGGTAGGTCTTTCAGAATTCTGATTTTCTCCTGGGGAAATCAGATTCCCATCCAGCCTGGAAGTCTACACAGTGGTCTCTTAAACCACATGGTTGTCCCTGGGACTTTGCTACAAAAATACAGAGAGGAGAGAGACCCAGTCCTGACCCCACGAGCAGGCAGACCCCACACTTCAGCATAAGCTGTGCCCAATATGTGGTGAAATCTTAACTTGTGGCCTCTACTCAGGATCCGAGGACCATATTCCTTTCAGATGAGGAAAAACGGACTGGGTACAATGCTAAGTGAGTCTCTCTGTACAGTAATCCATGGCTGGTCCATTTCAGATATCCCTCTAATAATGAAAAGCAGCCTGTCTCCATTCTCAGCTTTAAAGAAGTGGCTGCTTTTGTGTGGCTGAACGAATCTGGGTTTCACAATGGATCAAGGGTTTAGGATAAAGAAACTCTTGTTGCCTCCACGCCTGCCTCCTACCTGATAACACAAAGCCTTGTATTAGCAGCCTGTCAGATTTTATAAGAAATAAGGTCTATTTACCCTCGGAAAGATGTCTGAGATAGTCTGGAAAACAGATAAAGGAAGGAAATAAAGCTCCTTAATTATGACTGACCTACAAGGCTTCAGGGATTCCTGGTCAAATTATCCCACATC
>NW_006399957.1:4886520-4906827 GCF_000299155.1 Elephantulus edwardii | reverse complement strand
CCCACTGCTCGCTTATAGAAGACACCAAAGGAAGCTTATGGCGACTCCTGGGGTTTGAGCAGGGCAGCTGGTAGAGGCTGCAGAACCTGGGACTCACAGGGAAAATCACGGAGCTCTCTCACCCTGCACTAGACACAGTATTAGCTCAAGCACCCTCAGGAACAGCCCCGGGGGCTCTGCCGAGTCAGGAGACCTGCTGTGCTCTACCCATCCTACCACAGCCCATGGGGAAGCTGGGAACATTGCCTCCTGCTTTTCCCCAGGAGAACTGCCCAAGGATAAAGACATGCGCATCACGGTGGAAGCAGGCTTCACCCAGAGCCACAAGTCTCCTCGTATTCCTGCACCCTTGAAGGTTACAGGGCCCTCATGGTGCAAGAGGAAATGCACGCGCGTACACACACACACACACACACACTTCTAAACAGTGACATGACAGGTACTCATCTCATAGACTCTGGGCATCTACCAGGACTGGTCAGTTCCTGGAGGAAGACGTCATGCTTGGTGTAAAGTCTGTGAAAAAGAGGACGACCTTCAACAAGATGGACTGACCCAGTGTCAGTGGAAATGGGCTTGAGCGAGTCAGAGAAGGTGAGGATGACGCAGGAGCAGGCAGAGTCACGTTCTGTTGTACGTAAGGTCACTGCCAATCAGAGTCCTCCACTTAATGCCAACAATTCTATTCGATGAACCTCGCGGTGACTTGCAAGCTAAAATCAATGACTGCTGACATCAGGGTTGTCAGTTCAAATCTATCCAATGCTCTGTAGAATCAAAAATGGGGCCATTTGCTTCTAAAGATGCCTACCCTTGGAAGCCTGATGGAACGGTCTTACTATTCCTGCGGGGTTTCTGTGACAGACATGGTTATTCTCTGTTCAATTGGGCCCATAAGCAACATCATGATAAGCACAGGAAATAGTAAAATTGTCAACAATATCATTCTACTTGGATCCAGTATTAACACCCAAGGAATCAACAAACAGAAAGATTCTGAAATCAAATTGGGCAAATATTCTCTGAAGTATATCTTTAAAGTGTTAGAAGCTGTCCACAGGTGGATGGTTTTATTTGAGTTCTCAGTTTTATCCCACCAGTCCGTGTCATCACCATTGAGCAGTTACCACTGTTCTGCTTAATGCACCGGCTGTGTCAAAAGTCGTGACACTGGACCAGCATCCCAGTGCTCTGCTTACCAAGGCAGCTGTGTCACAGGTTGTGAGACTGGACCAGCCTCTGCTCACCACTCTGTTCTGCTCACCAAGGCGCTGGCGTCATAGGTTGTGAGACTGGGTTTCTCTTCTTCACTGACGCTTTGCTTTTCTGAGAGTTCTTTACTTTCCATAAAGAGTCCATGATTAATTTTTTCATCTTTTTGAAGAATGATGATGGAAAGTTAATTGGTACAACCTTGTATCAGTAAATCACTTTCAGTAATATTAATCTCATCTTTGACTGAGATTAAGTCCATTAAGTGGGGAAACTACCAAAACTACCTTCCTGCCACTGAGCCGGAAGTCACTCTTCTTTCTCCCTATGTGCAGCTGGTAGATTGGAAGTCCCACTTTTAGTTTGACAATGCAACTCTCTATCTACTAGGCCACCAAAGCTCTCCTAAATAGCTAAAGAGAATCATTTAAAAAAAAATTGTGTCAATAAAACGGCATTGCTATTTGCTGAAATTGAACCAAGATCCATACTTTTATAAGATACAAAAACAAAACTAACTCAATATGGATCAAGGACTTAGGCATAAAATCCAAAATTATTAAGATTATCAAAGAAAAAACTTGGGCAAATTTAGGAGCCTGGATCTCTGGCGTAGATAGATTATCAATGTAACAAAAAAATGCACAATTAACAAAGGCTGAACATGACAATGGAGACCTAAAAATTATATGTCTAAGTCAAAAGACTTCTCTAAACGAGCTTTCCTAAAAAGAACCTATGGATTGGGAAAAAATATCTGGCAGTAGTGTAATTGACGAGGAACTAATCTCTAAAATTTGTTGAAAACTCCAACAATTCAACACAACAGTCTAATTGCAAAATAGGCAGAGAATGTGAGACTTTGCCAAACACATCATTCTGATGGCCAGCAAAGACAAATGCTTACTACCAGTCACTACTGAAGAGATGGGAAGAAAAAAAAAAACCCAGTGAAAACCATTTCACCCCAAGCAATAATAGTGAAGTTCAATGAGATAATAACAAATATTGGTGAGGGTGTGGAGAGGTTGGAAATCTTATGCACTATTGGTTGGAATGCCAAATGGTGTAGTCACTATGGAAAGTACTTTGGCATTCTCTTAAGAAGTTGAAAATGAAAATATCATTCAATCCAGCTATCCTAGTATTAGGTATATATCCTCAAGAAATAAGAGCTGTGATGAAGAGCTAGATGCAGATGATAAAGATTATATATATAGATGATATAGATTACACACACACACACACACATATATATATATAGAGGGGGGGAGAGAAAGAGAGAGGGTGAGAGAGAGAGCGCGCACAATATTTATTGCAGATTTTTTTAAAAAAGCAAAGAGAAAGAAACAACCTACATGCCCAGAAACAGACAAATGGTTAGAAAAGAACTATGGTACATTCACACAGTGCCATGCTATGCAATAGTAAAGAATAATAAAGAATTTGAGAAGCATTGTTTAGCATGACTCAATCTAGAGAACATAATGCTTAGTGAAATAGGTTAGTTACAGAAGACAAATATTTATGAAACCACTGTTATAAAGGCTAAAGAAATGCTTACATGCAAAAATATAAATAAGATCATAAATGCAAAGGTGTTGCTTTTAGGATTAAGGTGTGGCTGACTGAAGCACTGCACACACAGGTGAGAGCTCACAATGACTAAGGGAAATTGGGGGACTGGTTTGTTTGGGTTATGGTGTGAAGAATATGGAATATACCATGAATGTCTAGAAGGAAAACAGAAATCTGTCTTCAGAGAAGTACAGCTAAAGTGATCCTTAGAAGCAAGGATGGTGTAGACTTTGTCACATGTCCTTTGAATGTGCTGTTAGGAAGGACCAGACTCTGTGAGGGCATCGTGCTTGGTCCAGTAGGTGGTCACAGGAAAAGGGGAAGACTCGATGAGATAGACTGACACAGCAAGTGCAATAATGAATTAAAATACGGCAATGCTTGTGAGGATGGCCCAGGATGGGAACCCTGCTTCTGTTAGGCATCAGGTCACTATGAGTTTGAGCTGACTTAATGGCTCTAAGGAGGACAGCACGTCCACCTAGGAAGGCATGATGGCGCCGGTGTCAGTCCTGGGTGGACAGGCAGTCGGAACTCCGCAGCCACGCCATGGAGAAAGCTGCCAGTCTGCTTCCATTAAGACGAACACCCCAGGAGCCGCATGGGCTACCCTGTCCTAAGTGGTGCTGTGAATCAGCCCCAGCTCAACGGCCTTGGGCTGGGTTAGTTACTTTCATGTATCTCTCCGTTTATTTCATGCCTTCCTAGAAAAGACACTGTAAACTGAGACACCTACTTTCATTTTTTTGGAAGAACAAAAGGGAATATTTACACTAGAGAATGAATCGTGATGGGTTTATGTGAAACAAGTAGAAAAAGGAGATCTTGACATTAAAACAGCATGATTTTTGGCTCAATATGTGAAACCTATTTTAAAATGTGTACATACTTTCAGGGCTCCAAGTTTGCAAAAGGAATAGGATAGAAATCTGAGCTCTGGAGACCTTGTGGGTAAGGACCTGTACTCCCAGCCCAAAGGCCAGCAGTTTGAACCCACCAGCTGCTTTGCAGGAGAAAAAGGAACAACCTCTGAAAACCCCCTGGAGAGTCAGCTTGAGTCAGTTCCAACCACACGGCACAGAACAGCAATAACGACTACAACCTTCAGTGACACGACGCTTCAACATGAAAAGAAAGAAGACCCTCACGAATGGACCAGTAAGAGACACCATGGCAAATGGTGGAAAGACTGAAGTCATCACAGGTTTCATGTTCCTCAGATTCCTTCCCAGTCACCGTCCATGAAAATAGCTGTCGAGAAATCATACATATGTCATATTGCAATGACAAATCTGTCAAAGACCATTTAATATGATAAAGACCATGAGGGGATATTAGAGGGACAAAAATTCTTCTAAAACTAATTTATATACATTTAACTTAAAAACCAATAAAAAACCCAAAAGATGTTTTAGAGATTGGATCAGAATGATTATTAAGCTGGTATGGAAAAGCTGACTTAACAGAATAGCAGGGCAGGCCCATGGCACGGCAGGGAACACACACACACACACACACCCCAAAAAGGTTCAAAGGTGGAGAAAATCCATGTGTTGATTGAACACTGAGCGAGATGAAGGCACGTCAGGACCCGAGATGCTACTACTCTCACCCTTGGACCGTAAACCCCTGTTCACATGTCACTCTCCGTCCACACTGTCAGCTGTAGCAATGTGCCATGTGTGTTTCCTCTGTTTCTACAAGGGCAGAGACACATGTATTTGTCCAGGTTTAGTCTTTGGCTGAGTGAATAAATGCTATACAAATGGTGGAACCACTTCTGAATTGACAAATACCACAAAGTACACTTCACGGAGGAGGCTGGGTGACCTAGTGGTTAAGTGCTGAATTGCTAATGGAAAGATCACCAGTTCAAAACCACCAGCCACTCTGTGGGGGGAAAGAGGTGGCAATCTTCTTCCATCAAGATCACGGCCCTTGAAACGCCGGGCCAGCTCTCTTTCATCCTGCAGCCCATGGATAGCTGTGCTGTTAACTCAAAGGTCACACCTCTCCAGTGGTTCGATTCCACCAGCAGCTCCACTGGAGAAAGGCGGGCAGTCTTCTCCCTTGAGATTTACAGCCTCAGAAACCCAGAGGGTGATCAGCTATGAGGCATTGCAATGGCAACGAGTTGGAGTGTTCGAGTTTACAGGATCATGATGAGTCAGGACAGATTGATGACAATGAGTTTGGGCATCCTGAACGGTCTAGAGGTTATGCTTGTATATCATTGAATGTCATCCTTTTTTCACGCATATCAGCAAAAGGTTAATGCACTCCACTGCCAACCAAAAGCTCAGAAGTTTGAGTCTGGCCACGGATACCTTGGAAGGAAGTCACAAGAGTCTGCCATCAAAATAACGGCCACTAAAAACCCTATTCAGACACTCATGGAGTCACCAGGAGTCAAAGTTGACTCAAGGACCACTTACTGCTTTTTCTTTTGTATTAGTTTACTTCACTATGAAGTAATTCTTCCAGACACTGAATGAAAAAATGAAAGCTACTTTATCTATTTATTAAGTTTTTAAATTGGACAAAGCACTCATACACACTCACTCATACTCTGTCTCACATACATGCACGCACTCACTTGTGTCTTTCTGAAAGTCTAACTCCTCTCAGTGATGTGGTTTCAATCCCAAACTGTTGATCTCTAAACAAAACCTAATAAACATCTGGTGAGCCAATTATGTGTCTCACTGATGTTTTATGTGTCTGACACAGTTGGGAGCTGGAAATCAGCCAAGAAATTAGAGGTAAATACAAGAGCTGCTGGAATGCTCCTAAGGGATTTCTCGAATCATCTGCAAGGAACATCACTATCATGTAAAGACAGAACACCCATTGTCCCAGTGAAAACATGGCCAATAAGCAAGTCCCAAATGGAACAATATGAGCTTGACATGATGGCTGTGGCCATGATTGAAAGAGGCACGTGGGAACCCAGCAACATTAACCCATAATAAGGGACTGTATGCCCACAAAGAACCCATGGATGACATGGTGATGACGATACCCAGGCAGAAACTTCCACAGCAATACCAGCTTCTCGTTCCTCAAATCTTCAACAAGAGATGGTCTCATATCTCCCTCTGATATTCAAGGTCACCGTTCCTGGACTGAAGAGTCAATGTTGTTGTTGTTATGTGCCATCGAGTTGCTTACGACTCACGGCGATCCTACTTACAACAACCCTAAACTCTGCTCTGTCCTGTGCCAATCGCACCGTCTCTAATACACCCATCCCAATCACTCCAGTCACTGAATCAACCCACCTCATAGGAGGCCTTCCCCTCCTGCGCTGTCCCTCCACCCTACCAAGCATGATGTCCCTCTCCAAGGACCAGTCCCTGCTTATAACAGGTCCAAAGTATGTTAGACGGAGCCTCAGAATCCTTGCCTCCAAGGAGCCGCTCAGTTTAACCCTTTCCAGGATGAATCTGTTTGTTTTCCTAGCAGTCCATGGTACCCACAATAGTCTTCTCCAGCACCAAAGCTCAAAGGCATCAATTCTCCTTCTATCCTCCTTAATCATTGTCCAACTCTGATACAAGTGATCGCAAAGACCATGGCCTGTATCAGACGCACCTAAGTCTCCAGAGAGACACCATTACTCTTCAGTACTTTGGAGAGGTCCCTAACAGCAGACTTTCCGAAGGCAATACACTTTTTAATTTCCTGGCTACTGGTGCCAAGAGTGTTGACAGTGGAGCCAAGCAAACTAAAGCTGTGTACAATCTCAATCTCTTCACCATCCATCCTGATGCTGCCAATTGGCCCAGTGGTGAGAATCTTTTTGTCTTCTTGACATTGAGCCTCAATCCATATTGGAGGCTACAGTCCTTGACCCTCTGCAGCAAGTGCTTCAGGTCCTCCTCACTTTCAGCAAACAGGGTTGTGTCATCTACATATCACAGATTGTTGATAGATCTTCCACCAATCTTGATCCCACATTTCTCCTCATAGAGCCCAGCCTCCCAGATAATCTGTTCTGCATACAGTTTGAAAAGGTATGGAGACAGGAAATAGAAGATTTTTACCTACTTTTACAGTCGGAAATCAATCGAACATGCAACCAAGATGCATTGATAATAATGGGTGACTGGAATGCAAAAGTTGGGAACAGAGAAGATGATTCAGTAGTTGGAAAACATGGACTCGGTGACAGAAATGGAGCTGGAGAGAGAATGATTGAATTTTGCACAATGACTTATTCATTGCAAATATGTTTTTTTAAGAGACATAAACGCAGGTTATATACCTGGATTTCACCTGATGGTATGCATAGGAATCAGATTGGTTACATATGCGGAAAAAACCATTGGAGAAGCTCAATATCAGCTGTGAAAACTAGGCCAGGAGCTGATTGTGGAACAGACCACCAACTGCAAGTACAAGCTGAAGCTGAGGAAAATTAAACCAAATCCACGGGAACCAAAATATGACTTTGAGTCTGAAGAGTCAATCAGGTTTCTCTAAGGTGCCACACACTTGACCATACATAAATCTGGTAGATGGTATTTCTACATTCATATTGTTGTTGTGTTGTTCTTTACCATCGAGTCAGAACCAACCCATAGCTAACCCTCCAGAGGGGTTTCTGAGGCAGTTAATTGCACAGAAGAAGATTGTCCATCCTCCTCCCTTGGAGAAGCTGGTGGAATCGAACCATGTGTCTTCAGGATTGTGGCCCAGATACTTACCACTATGCCACCAGAGCTCCCTACATTCATGTTAGTGTATGTTACAAATTGATCTATCTATACAGTAAGGCCAACAGGGGGGCAAAGATGTGCAAACATCTTCATTTCATTATAACCACGCACCTGAGGAATAAGTCGCAAGTCCCAGGCCCTCAGGACCAGTCTCGGAGTTTGTCAAGACCAGCTGGCACAGGATGGTCCCCGTAGGCAGCGGTCTGCAGCCTGCTATGGTGAATAGAAAGTGACGTTCTAAAAGCGGGTGAGTGACCTTCTCTCAGCCTGTGAAAGACTGTTTTCCTCTCCTTGTTTGTAAAAGAGAGAAAATGCAAATGCTAACATTTAGTCCTAAAAGCTCATGAACCACCAGCACCTACCCTCCCCATCCCTGAGACCAGAACCAGATCTTGTCCAGGAACCACAGCTGACCCCTTCCAAAGGGATCACAGTGGCAAGGTCTGGAACAGAGCAAGTGAAAAACGCAGAACAAACTGAAAAGCATGGGCTGGTCATACTTACTGGTCCATTAGAAATTGGCAGAAGCCCCAGGACCATGGTCCTCAGACAGCGTTGGCCCCTGGAGCAGACCCACGTGCCTCAGCCCTCCCCCAAGCAAGGGACCTAGATGGTGAACAGTAACACCCGGCAGCACTGTTTTCCTCAGAACAATCAACCATGCAATATCAAAGAATTTCCCTAGAGAGAAAAACCAAGACACAAAAGGGCAAGATAGAAAGATTAGCAGAACCATGAGGAGAAGGTGCCATTACATTGTGATTATTGTGATTCATGTCCCGAGATGAATTGTGTATGAACGGCTGAATAGAGAATCAATTTGCTGTGCATATTTTCACTCACATCACAGTAAGTATATCTGTAAAAAAAAAACAAAGCTGGAAATTGATGTATCAGGGTGTCTGTTTTCCATCTTTAATATATCTTGGTCGGTCTGCATTGTCATTCTCTTTTGAGGTGTGTTATCTAAACAGAGAGACCTCTGGTGTCTTAGCAGGGAGGAAGTAGGATAGGAGGAAAATGAACAATCTAGAAAGGTCTTGGAAGCAATATACATCTTGTTGCCATTAGTTATCATAAAGCTGATTCATGGCAAGCTTATGTAAAATACAAGGGAATACTGCCTAGTCATGCATTATTTTACAATGGTCTGAATGTCGGAGGCCACTGTTGAAGCTTCTGCGTCAACCCACAACATCAGAGTCTCATTTATCTCCAGTCC
Organism: Elephantulus edwardii; assembly: GCF_000299155.1. Lineage (NCBI taxonomy): Eukaryota > Metazoa > Chordata > Mammalia > Macroscelidea > Macroscelididae > Elephantulus > Elephantulus edwardii. Next base: position 4,898,094 of record NW_006399957.1, on the reverse strand, counting down.
TCTCTCACTCACTATTTCCTTTTCTAGTGATTGGTCGTTGCTGGTGGTATGTCCAAAGCAAGCCAGCTGTAGTCTCTCCACCGTCACATTCGCTGAAGGTCCATCATGGCTCCATTTCTTCTACCGCTGCTGTGTTCATTCTTCAACCAGTTCACAAGCGTGTTCGATATTCTTTATTAAAACTTAGCATGTGCTGAGTCACAACTATGGGCCTGCCTGTTGTGTGGCATTTTATACTTTTGTATATTGCTTTGAATTTTGTACTTAATACATATTGAACTTCTTTTTTCCCAATAATCTTTCAGGCTAAGGTCATTCAGAAGCAGGATAAATGTGGCAGTGATGGAGTACAAGTAATGCTTTGGAAAGACTTACCCTTTGTATTCCACCACACCGTGGTGTGCTCATCTGCACTTTCTCACCACTGCACTGTGAACTGCCAGAGCTCCTTCACTCATGAACACACCCACAGCTAAGTCTTACACTTTTGCGTCCACGCTGTCTTGTACGTGTGGGTCTGCTCTTTTGGCTGGAATAAATTGCATAGTCATTATGATCCATGCACAAGTGGATGAGACCCTCGTCACCTGGAAGGCTGTCATCAGTAGATTTTTGAAAGCAGACCATGAGGCTTGGCTTTGCAGTTTGTCTCAGTCTGGAAATTCTGCTGGAATCTGTCCAACATTACAGCAGCACGCAAGCCTCCACTGACAGCCGGGCACCTGAGACACGCATGAGGACTCACCCCTAACCCTAGTCTCTCTGATGAGAGATGAAAATTCTGGCACTGCAAGCAGAAATTGTTCAAAAATTGTTCAAAAATTCATTCACAATAATAACTCATGATCATTGCGGACTTATATGTACTACATATTGTTGTTGTTATGTGCTCTTGAGTCACCTAAGACTCATAGTGACTCTATGTACAACAGCTCTGAATCCTGCCCTGTTGTGAGCCAGTCATTGACTCTGACACACCTACCCCCATTGCCCTAGTTTCTGTATTGCTCCATCTCATCTGGGGTCTTTCTCTCCTGCTCTGTCTCTCCACCCTTCTTAGCATGATGTTCTTCTCCAAGGATTGGTTCCTTCTGGCCACATGCCCAAAGTATGTGAGATGGAGCTTCAAAATGCTAGCCTCCAAGGAGAAACGTGGTTTCACCATCTCCAAGACAGACCTATTTGTTTTCTTGGTGGTCCATGGTATGTTCAAGATTCTTTTCCAGCACCACAACTCGAAGGCTTCGATTCTTCTGACATCCGTAGTCATTGTCCAGCTCTCTGATGCATAACAAGTAATTGCAAAGACCATTTATTTGATGCTGTTCTATTTTATTTCATGTGAATAAATTTACATGGTCCTTGGAACAACCACAGAAAGTGAACACTACTATCATTATTTCATTGATGGAGAAGTTGTTGCTGAAAGAGAGAGAGAAGACAAAGAAGACAAGGAAAGAAAGAGGAAACGGAGCCATTATCCTCCAGTGTAGGAAGTGGTGTCAAGAGACTATACCATGCAAATAATCTTGAACCATTTGTGCAGAACTTAAGACTCAGTAGCAGAATGGATTAGGAAGAGATAGTACAATCCAGAAACTGCAGATTCTGAAGATGGTGTTGATCAGAGGCAACCTTTTAAGAATCCTGTCTGACAGATTACTATTGTTGTTGTTACTTGTCATCAAGTCAACTCCAACCCATGGATTCTCCATGTTCCACAAAGGGGTTTCAAGGCTGTCACTTTTGGAAGCAGATGGCAGGCCAGTTTTCTGAGGTACCTCTGGGTAGATTCAAACTACCATCCTTTCAGCAAGCAATCAAGAACCTCAATGTCCACACAGATGCAATGATGACTATTAAAGATGAAGCTGAATGAGTTCATTAGTAAAACTCTTTTTAACTGGTTTACGACACTGGAAAATGTGGCAAATGTCAAAGAAACCATGCACCTTGGTGACAACAAGACATCTGGCCAAATTCTTTATCATTCTCTTTTGAGTCTTATAAAATAAATCTAATTCAGGGGATATACATGAATTACTATGCAATTGAATAAATAAAAGTAGAGAGAAGTCATTCATCTCAACTTGGAGAGGAAGTTGCAGAGTGAGCTACTGCTGGTTGGATGAAGATGTAGAAATTCCCCTTACTAAATGTGTAGCTGACACGGGCTGAGATGGATGGCAAGTGTCTCAAATGACATAACTGAGATTCAAAATAATCTTGGCAGGCATGACTGATGGACTGAAATCTGTAACATGGCATCTGATAAAAAAAGATACATAAAACCTGCCTTATCCAGTAAAGGACAGACATGAACAAACACCAATTTTAGTCAGAAAATAAAATGTCTGTTTTAAACTTAGTTTACTATAAACTCAAAATAAAAATAACTGTAGGGCACAACTTATGAAAATCCACTTCACCTCCCTCAGTGTGAGACTACAAGGAATGGATTGCTCCCAGTTACACTGAAGATTTTTATCTATGATCCCAGAGAAGAATCCTGACCAAAAGGAGGGAAATGCAGGGCAGAGTTTCTAATCTTTGTGGACTCTAGACTTTCCGAGGAAGGTAGATGTGCCCGTGTTAGTATTGCCCTGAGATTAGGTTTAAGTCAACCTACCCCTGAAGTCTTCCTTAAACAAAACAACAGGTTAGCTGAATTAGTAACAAAGTCTGCCTTGAATGCTGTGCTTTTTAACAACCATCTGTATGGGGCTAAACTGACAACAGCAACTTGAAAGAATCAATAGGAAATGTAGAGAGCGGTGAGTTCATGAGGAAGAACTCAGAAAATGAGGATGGGAAATATTGTACAACTGAAAAAAGTCGTTAATGTCACTGAATTGCACACATGAAACCTGCTCAATAGTGTATATTTTGCTGTGTATATATATTCTCAACAATCAACAAAATAAATCTAAAATATAGGGCAGAAGAAAAAAATCTTACTTTGATTTTACTCTGCCATTGTAAAATGACAACATCCAAGCCCAAAGCCGGCCAACTACACTGCGGCATATGCTGCTTTCACTACAGCTGGGGCATTTCCTGTTTTGGATTCCCTATTTTAAGAATATCACCGACAAACGTATTTTCCCAGAAGGAAGTGATCACCTTGCTGGAAGTTCTGGAAATCATCTGTTACAGGGTTTTCAAAATAAATAAAGTTGTGTCTACATATATGTACTTCCCTCCACAGCAGCTACTGCTGTTGGGTCCATTCTAAGTCAGAGTCACCCTACAGCATAGAATGAATGAGCCCATGTGCTCTCCAGAGCTGAAATCTTTATAAAAACAGACTGCCACATCTTTCTCCTACAGCGTGGCAGGTGTGTTCAAACTACCAACATTTTGGTGAGCAGCTGAAAAGTTAACCACTGTTCACTGGCCCACCTGCAAGATATCTACACAAGCAAGATACCTAGACACACAGGATAACTATACACACAGGATACCTATACACGCACACATTCATTTAGTTTGACAAACTGACTCCGAGGGCTGTGCAGGAAGCCTGAAACCCATAACACAGGCTGGTAGATTGCAAATCCAGGCTAAGATGCTGCTGCAATCCTGCAGTGGGATTCTGTCTTGGGAAAACATTGGTTTTATCTTAAATCCTCCAACTGATTAAACAGGCCCACCATATTATGCAGTGTGAATTACTAAACTAAAAGCCAGTTGATGATTCAGATTAACCACATCTACAAACTATCTTCACAATAATACCTAGATTTGGATTAGCTAGAAGGGCTGGGCATTGTAGCCTGATCAAGTTGGCACATAAAACTCACAATCACATTATCTCGTTCAACAAAAGAAGGAAATCGGAACGGAGCATGTTAGTGTTTCCTCACAGTATAAGGATTGTGTTATTGTCATTGTTAGGTACCATTGACAACTATGACTCATAGTGACGCAATGAACAGTCAGGAGAATGAAAGAATGGGCTTTGAAAACTCAAATATGTTCCTGTCTCCTATATCCTGCTCCTAAGAATATGTGATTATCTCAGTTTTACAAAAACTTTCTGTTTAGTCCTGCTGTCTCCACATCTATCCCTCTATCCATCTCTCCATTCTCCAGTGTCCAAACCATAGCCCCAAATATCCCAGGCTTCATTCAGTCACACTGGTGTTCACTCCAAACCCACCTCACAGCTCCAAGTCAGTTCCTGCTCACTGGACCTGTAGGACAGAGCAGAGCTGTGTGACAGGGTCTTCACACCTATCAGTCTTTAAGGAAGCACACAGCATTGTTCTCCACCTGCCGACCAGCTGGTAGGTGTGAACCACCAAGTTCAAAGTGTCATTTGATTATAATACTTCTAGAGATTCTTAGCATCTACAGTTTCTCAAAATACTCTCTCTTAAAGTTGGGGTTTGTGCTGCTCCCCCTTTTCTAAGGACACTCTCTCACACTCACTCTCTTTGCTGAGATGCACAGTTGTTCAATTTAGGACTCAGCTTAAGAATTCCTCTTAGGACGCTTAGCCTGGTCCATTGACTCCGACACAAACACAGGGCAGGTATCCCTCCTAGGACCACTCAGGGCACAGTGTCCACTTCAGGGCAGCACACTGAACTGAATTCTACTTGTCTGAAATCTCCAGTCATAGACACACCCATGCACCCATACACACACATGCAGATGCTGCTGTAAACACCAGGAACACAGGCTCTGAGTCTGCCTTTTTCATCACTGCATCACCAAGATGAGAATACTTCTGGTTTTATTGCCCTTAACTTTATTGTTTCACAAATAATACCTTTTCTATTTTTGCCAGTTGTCCTCCATCCTTCCCTCCCTCCCTCCCTCTTCCACATCCTCACTGCCTCTCTCTTTTCCTACTTGCCTTCTTACCTCCATCCCTCCCTTCCTTCCTTATTTCCTTTCTTCTTCTCTTTCTTTCTTTTTTAACCAAGTGGTACTTGCAGCAGCTTTTCATTCAACAAGTCTCCCAGTGCAACTATTATAACATCATGTGCTAACATTGCATCTCTTTGTAACAATGTGGTAATTCTTACAGTATGTCTAACTTTTTGTATTATTACACACTGACTAGACTCTGTTGCTAAATGCCCTTGAGTTAGCTCTGATACAGTATAGTGACTCTATCCAACAGATCTACGTGTTTCCTACTGCCAAAGGGGCCCTTTAGAGTAGTGAGAGAAGATCTTCACCTGAAACCCACAGCGGCCCTTTTCAGCAGGAAGCAGCTAAGAGAATACGCCATCCCCTTTTCCTTATGAATCAGGGTGAAGTCTCTCTCAGGGAGGAGTGATAGGGAATGGCAAAGGACACACTGACAAAGGAGATTAATCAGAACTGACTTTGACAAGCACTGTGGCAATTGGACAATTAAACCAGACTTTCAAGGGGGGATAAAAAGAGGAACTAACTGGGGGGGAGGGTAGAGAAAATAGTGCAACAATGAATGAATGGAAACCCAAAATCTCTGTAAATGTTCATTAAAATTAATAAAATTTAATTTAAAAAAAAAACCCACCTTGCTTGATCCTGCACCATCCTCACAGTCCACACTGTGTTTAAGCCCATGGTTGTAATCGTTGTGTCAGCCCGTCCCACTCAGAGTCTCCTACTTCTCTGCCTGTCCACATTGCCAAATATTCTCTTCCCTACCAGCATATGACAATATAACTTTTATGTACACAGAAGCCAAAACTGACTGTCAGTGGGTAGGTTCAAACTCATACTGACCCTTAAGCATGCTGCCAGCAGACTGCCCCACAGGATTTCCGAGTTTCTGAACCCCTGGGAACAGGCATCCTCATCTTTCTGTTCTGGAACAGCAAGGAGTTTAACCACGGCACCGTCAGGACTCCCTCACATGCCCTGGGAAGGCGAGGGAAGTCATATCACTCACTTCGTAATGGTAATTTGCCACCATGCCTGCACTACCTCCCAAGTATGCTGAGCCCTGTGAAATAACACGTTCAATCATTAGATAGTCTGCTTTTTCAAGCAAGAGAACTTTAGGACTACAGTGGGAAAGTAGCAGAAAGAAATGTCCTTAAATTAGGAAAAAACATAGCTCTCTTCTACTTAATCCCCTAATTTATCACACTTGTCTCCCCCTAAATTCTGGGGTCTGCTCTTTCAGGACCCCTGGACACATCTATGGAGGAAAAACAATGTGTTTGCCTCCCTGGAGCCCCCTTTCAGACAGACCTCGAAACTTGTGTTGCTCTCTGCACTCTAGATCATTTACAAATTGCTGAAACAATTTTTATTTTATTCTTGAGGTAATTCCTTAGAGAAATAGCTACTCTGTCTGAATGATTGACACTTCATGTTCTTAATCTAAATCTTCTACAAGTATAGAAGTTTAAATGGATTCATAAATCCATTTATAATGTCCTATCTAGCTCTGGTGGCCTAGTGGCAGGAAGCTGTGCTCCAATCCCAGAGGTACGTGGTTTGAGGTCAGTTGCTCCTTGGAAAAAGGATGGGCAATCTCCTCCCATGGGATTAACTGCCTCTGAAAACCCACTAGAGGGTCAGGTATGGATCAGTTCCGACTTGACAGTACAAAACAACAACATATTTAGTCTAGTTAAAAAAGGATGTTTTATTACAAACTAATAACATCCTTAAAAGTATACACCACGACCTGAAGATAGATTTTTTTATTTAACCTAAAATTTCATGTGTGGTGTTGAGAACCTTATATTCTGATTTCTCTTTCTATGCTGGGAACTAAGAAGATAACAGAAACTGTCTGCCTCCATCAACAGAGTATTTCTTGCTGTTGTTGGCCATTGGCAGCAACCTCATGGAGTAGAGCAGAACCACCCCAGAGGGCTTTCCAAGCTGCAGTCTGTATGGAACAACATTGGGTCTTTCTCTAAAGGACCCTGGAGTGGCTTAAAACCACTGAAGTTTGGGTTAACAGCTCAGGGATTACCCATCACAACACCAGGGCTTCTTTAACAGTGAATGGTCAGTCATCTAATCTATTGGAACATATTCATGAGTATATATTTCATTTATGTTTTCATCTCATCTCATTGCCCTCTAGTTAGAATTGACTCATCTTCCAATGAGTTTACAAGAGGTTGAAATCTAGACTAGACGGTATTACCCATCTTTCCCATATGGAGTCAGTGATGGCTTTGAACCAACAGAGAGGCATCTACCAGCACAACTCCCTATGGACTACACCATCAGAGCCCCCTAATTTACACTTTGTACCCTCAATATTTAAGGAATCTGTTCTGAAAAAAAAAAGACAATTGAAAGTTTGTTAAAGGAGACTTTGGCTCATGTGTTTTGGACCTGTATCAGGAGGGGCTGGTTCCTGGAAGAGGGCATGATGCTTGTAAAAGCAGAGGGTCAGAGGAGGAGAGGAAGACCCTAACTAGATGAATTGACACAACGACTGAGACAGTGATTGTGAGAAAGCTACACAACTGGGCAGGGATTCGAGCTGCTGTACAGGAGGTTGACTTGCTGTATCTAACAGCAAAAGAATCCTAGAGGCGGGAGCATGACCACGTTGTTACATCTGAGTCCTTTTCCAAAATTAACAAAAAAAGATGATGTGTGCATGCATGTTTGTATATAGTTTCTGTCATCATCAATTAGAAATTTCCTTCCTCAATGAAAATGAAAATTGTTAGGAGAATTAGCTTTTGTTATTTGTCTTTATATTTCAAAGTGGAGCCTCAGAGCAGCTGGGGGGACAGCTAAGTGATTCCATGTGGGTGAGGCTGTGAGCCCCACTCTATGGCTGGCCTGTTCCTGCTGTGTTGATTCTAAGTCCGTTCTGTGGCAGCCAGCCAACTCCCAGCGAAGGTCACTCAGGGCAAGGATTGAGAGGCATTAGAAGAGCTTAAAGGGGGAAAAGATAATTACCGAATACCCAGTCCATTTTATAAAGCCTGGTAAATTCCAATAATAAAATCTCTAGATTATATATGGTGGGATTATCTCTTAGAGGGAACTGTACTCCAAACCATATGAAGAAAACAAATTGCTTTATCTGTATTAAATCATTACACAATACTGCGTAAACGTCTCTGTTTTCCTGAAATGAAGTTACAGGACTGTTGGCTTGGGTTCTCTCTCTCTCCCCCCCTCTGCCTCCTCCATTCTCCCTCTTCCCCAAAAGAGCATTCTCTAAAGTTACCAATTCATGAATTTCTGAGTTCTGCTTAATCTAAAAAAGTGAGATCAAATTTATTTGCTAATAATCTTGACTCCTTCATACCTGAGACACAATGAGATTGCTGTACCCTGTTATTACTTATGTTGGAGAAAGTGAAGGGTCAGAGAAAGAGAGAAGACCCTCAGACGGATCGACAAGGGGACTGCAACTAATATTCAAGTACATTGGAGACCAAGAGGGTGGCATGAGAGAGGGGAAGGTCCAGACCCGTTGTTCGTAGAGTCACTGAGTTCCAGTTAACTCTGGCATTTAACAACAACAATCCTTCTTGGAGGAAGTGCACCCAGGGTTCCTTAGGGACAAAGATGATAAAACTTCATCCCTTCTACTCTGGGCATATTATCAAGTGGTGTCACTTCTTGAAAAAGGCACCGAGTTTGGACAATTAAGGGGCCCATGGAAAGGGTGGAGACCCTTAATAAGATAAATTGACACAGAGAGGGCAGTAACAGGCTTGAGCATGGAGCTGATGAGGATGACTCAGGACGAGCAAGGTTCAGAAGTATGGTTCATAAGGCAGCTGTGAGCTGTAGTCAGCCTGACAATACACACCAACAACCAGGAGCTCCGGAGACAACACAGAGGGAGGTGCATTACAGACCAGGAAATCCACGGAGGATTTGAGTCTGACTCAATGCGAGGGAGGGAGGCAGGGAGGGAGCGCATGAACAACGTCATCCCAAGGAGTCCTGGTGGTGCAGTGATGAAGAGCTCAGCTCTGAACTGTGAGGAATTCAAACCCAGCAGCCCAGCCACAACTTGGGAGAAACACGTAGCAGTTTCCATATCAATTTACAGTCTAAAGCTCTGTAAGACAGTCTCCTCTGACCTCCAGAATGACCCTAAATTCAAACCAACCCAAGTTCATAGCCACAGCAACATGACTGGAACAGACGTGGGACATTTTACTGTGGAGCTGAGTTCCCTCCACAATGGTCAGACTGTGTTCAACCTCGGTTGGTACCCCTCAGGTGCTCCTCATTAAAGGTGATTAGGGAGTCAAAAGACTTTGAGAGTTGTTTTTAAAAGCTCTCCTCTAAAATGAGAGTTCCTCACACATTCAAAATTAACTCAGAAGGTCAGAAAGGAAAGGCCACACCCAGAGATGGGCGAAGGCAGCTATCTGAGGCTACTTTATAAAGAACGTGCAGAATTCAGTTGAAGCCATGTGAACATCACAAAATCAACCAGGAAGGAAACTACTTCAAAAGTGCATTTCCAGGGATTCATCCACACTTTCTCGAATTCCCATTTTCTGCAGTCTCCCCATCACAGCAGAAATACTATGTGAGGCATTTTCTTTCTAAGTCATGTGTCTGAAAAGGTATTATCTTTTAAAGTCCTCATTATAGAGGCTATAGAATTATTCAAATGAAGCTGCTGGTGTTCGGAATATATTTAGGAATTCCGTTAGAATAATGTCTTTATGGCACAGCTCACAAACTGCATAATGAAAACATCCATTCCATTACTTTTACTTTCTGGGTTGGATTAACCGACAGTGATGCTGCTTGGCCTGATCTTGTTCTCACTACAGTTGATTTCGCGTTAATCCCTCCTGAGTTTTCCTACACCTCACCTTCCCTCTCTGATGCCTCTGCCCCTGAGAACTTTATGAAGAACATGCTGACATCCTGGGGCTGGTCCAACCATACATGGCACACCTGGCCCCGAAGCATCTTCTGTGACGAAAGTAGCCTCTCGGAGTGACTGCTTTGAAAATGGTCTTGTTTTAGATGGGCAATTTTAAGAAACAAGGAATTCATTTACCCAAACATATAAAGGTAACTAAGTTGCTATATAGAGTAGAAGTGAATGGAAAGTTACAATACGTTTTAAAGTTACTCATATCACATCTCTCAAGGGATTTGTCTCACAATACTACAAAAGTAGAACTCAATTACAAGGTGGTATTAATGAATTTGGAGACCAGTGTCTAAGATTTCACACAATATTCGCCGGAAAATTACAAGCATCTCTTACATAATTGTTCTTTGTGGATATTGTGGTTTCAGACAAACCGAAGGCTCATGGGAAGCCTGCCTTGAACAAGTCGGACAGTGCCATTTTCTAGCCTCATGTGTTCGGTTTGTGCCTCTGTCACATTTTGGTCATTTTAAACATTCTCATAACTCCATGAATGTGGAAGTTGGACTGTGAGTAGAGAAGGCTGAAGAAGAATTGATGCATACGAATTACGGTTTTGGTGAGGAATCTTGAAAATGTCATAGACCTCTTAAAGAACCGGCTGTCGTGAGAGAAGTGCAGAAGCTAGAATGGCAGGAGTTCTTCGCACATACTTGGGACAGGTTATCAAAAGGGTCAGTCCCTGCAGAAGAGTGTCACACTTGGCATAATAGACGTCAGCAAAAATGAGGAGGACCATGAATGAAATGGATCGACACAGTGATGGACAGACCCAACAGCGTGTGTAAGCCCTGCAGACTGTAAAGTGGAACAGATTGGGCGGATTCACTCTGACCTTCACCCTCTGTCAGGCTGAGCTCGAGGGCACTTCCTAACAGCTCCTAGCACACTGCGTTACAATGTAAGCATAAATATCACATGCATCAAGGAAGCAAAAACTCATGTGCATGGACTTCACTGTGAAATTGGCTCTTTAGTAGTGATCCATGAGAAGACAGCAATACTTCCGAAATGCTTATGCCTGGGGCACTATTTCAGTTCAAATAAGTGCAGTGAATAAAAACAAATCAATTAAAATGAATATGCTTCACAGGGGCAGAAAACTTTGTTTTCCTAGACCATTGCATCATTAGGAAAGAATTATAAGAATACCCATTTCCCTTTCTCTAACCACCCATAGTCGTTAATGTGTCAAAGTGAGCAGGTCGCTATCCCCAGTGATTGGACTAAACACTGTTCCATAATGGGTCTCATGCAGTATCATTCCATCACCTTCTAGAATGCAATCTAAAGCAATATCATCAATTAACCGGTTGAAAAGGAAGTTCCTTTGGGTGTGGTCCAGATTATAAATAGATATTTTGACAAAATTTTCTCTCTACCCTCCATCACCTTAGAAGAATATAACAAGTACAGCAAGAGCTCTTGAGATCTTGGAATCCAAGCCTGTGAAGATCAGCCTGACTTGTCGACCTTGGACTTGTTAGCCTTGCTGACCCCTTGAAGTAAGTGACTCTCTCTTCTTTGTGTTTGCACTTGCTATGCTTGAACCTACTGCTGCAGCTACTCGGTCACCCATCTCAGAGTGTCTTCTTCAGGGCGTACCACTGACAATGCTAAAATATAGTTGTAGGTTTTTAATATTTCCTATCCCAAATGACAAAGATGGTTTTCTGAAAATATGAATAATAAAAGGCAATCCTCATGAGAAAAAAATACAGTATTTA
>NW_006399957.1:4818979-4886382 GCF_000299155.1 Elephantulus edwardii | reverse complement strand
CTGCGACTCATAGCGACCCTATGTACAACAGCCCTAAACTCCGCTCTGTCCTGTGCCAATCGCACTGTCTCTGACACTCCCATCCCAATTATCCCAGCCACTGAAACAGAATTAGGTTAAAAAAAAAATACATTGGAAGATGAGACTAGAGACGGGTTTGATTGGAAGATGTGAGTTGAGACAGGTTTGGGTTTGGCCTGGTTTGGTTGGCGTGGGTGTGGTTTGGTTTCTAGCATGTGCTGTGAAGAAGGAATAACTGTCCTCCTTGGCATGATGCAGGGTGGGACTGTCAGCTCAGCACCTGTCCTCTGTCTGCCTCCACCGCAGACCCAGATCTCTCTTCTCTCTGGCTGGTCTGCCTGCTCCTGGCAGCCCAGTGACCCAGCAGCACCAGGAAAGAAGTGTCCCACATAGCAATCCCCCCTCCTGTCGGCGCATCTCACCAGCCTTGGCAGGCACACCACTTAACTATTTTTGTCCACCAGACTTTTGCACGATTCTGTTTTACGTACCTAGTGCTAAAGCTTGATCTGGCTGACAAATCATAACTATTGGGAACTTGGTACATGGACCCTCAGAGGAGCACTGACAGTAAGAGAGTGGAGTCCTAGGAGTGGAACTGAATGGGTGTTTGGTCCAGAGCTTGGATCAGGTGTATCTTAGTCTTAACTGACATCTTTACTCTTTAGTATGTAAAGAAGTACTTAACAGTGGATTTCCCCAATATAACACGGTCTTTGATTTATTGACTGTTGTACCCATGGGTGATTATGAATCCAAGAAAAATGAAATTGTTGAAAACATCAATCTTTTCTCTGTCTATCCTGTTGCTGCCTATTCATTCAATAGTGAGGCTTTTTCTTTCTTGATACTGAGATGTAATTCATATAGATGTCTTTTATCTTCTACAGCAAGTGACTCAAGCCAGGTGTGTCATAACACAGATTCTTGGTGTTGTTACTGTTTTAGGGTTCTGTAGAGTCAGAACTCAGAGCTGACCCTCCAATGGACTTCTAGCGGCAGTAAATTGCACAGGAGGCAATGGTACATTCTTCTCCCACTGAAGAGCTGGTGGATTCAAACCTCATGCCTTTGTGATTACAACATAGATTTTTCTTTAGTCCAGCTTCTCAAATTACCTGCTCACCATAAAGACTGAATATGTATGGAGAAAGAATATGGAGTTTATCTTTGACTATGACTTTTCCTAGCCATTATTTGACTTTGACATGTAGACAGGTAGGAATATGTGAATGGGTCAATGTTAGCCTATCCACACGGGGACTGGTTATCAATCATTCCACAAGGACATTGACCAGTCTCAACAACTTACCAGGGGACTGGCTAGTCTCCCTATTGAACTGAGCAAGCCAGCAACTAGACATATCTTCTGGCACTATTGAACAAGAAGAGAATGTAGGATGTCCTTCTTACTCCAGCTACACTGGCATCAATACCCACAGCAGCAATGTGTATGGTGAACTGGAGACCCAAAAAGAGATGGGGCCTTAGGGGAAGGGTGGGGAGAGCCAATATTGGCAGGACTGGGAACTTGGGAATACCAGCCTGAAGCCATGAGAAGCGAGGCTGAGTGGCATGCGTGCACATTTCTGGAGCTGTCTTGACTATATTCTGTTATTAATCTGGATTATAACCTTTTGACTTCTCCAGTATAGTTCTGTGTGGTCTGTGAGCTATAACATCAGATTTTTGAGCCATCAAAGCAGATTGGTGTTGAGATGAGTAGTAAGAGGCACAGGAGGTTGGGGGACGTGTCTGGCTTCGTGGGAATTGGTTTTGTGTTATTGATGCTGGAGGTGGGGACAGTCCCCCTTCATGATGTTGGTAAAGGACAAACACAGCCATCTCCACATGGCTCTTGTTCTTTTTATGCATCCTGAAAGCATACTTTGCTTATTTTAAACCATGTGGTGTTCCCCTGTTCTGTTCAATTTCTTTTTGATCAATATATAGATTTTTCATGGCCACAGTGAAGTGTTCTAGGATTTCCATTCTTCTCAATGTTCGCCAATATATGTCATGATCCACATCGTCAAATATCTTTGCCTAGTAAAGGGCCTCTACAAAGTGCAAAAGAGTAATGATGTCAATTTAAAGACTGAGGTGTGCCTGATCCAAGTCATGGCATTTTCAATTACTTCCTATGGATCTGAAACTGGACAATGATTAAGGAAGATTGAAGAGGAACTGATGCCTTTGAGTTTTGGTGTTGGAGAAGAAGATTGAATACCCCATGGGCTGCCAAAAGAACAAACAAATGTGGCTAGGTGTAAATGCTACCATGGTGTTCCTTTGAGGTAAGGATGGTAAAACTTTTTATCACATACTTAGGGAATGTTGTTTAGAAAAGGCCATCGTGTTGTTTAAAAAGGTGAAGGGTCAGAGAAAGAGAGAAAGACCTTCAACAGGATGGATTGACACATCCGAGGTGATGAGGATGGTGCTGGGGAGTGCAAAGTTCAAGTCCGTTGTTCATAGGATCACTATGAGTGGTCAACAGGGTAATACCTGAGAACAACAATACCAGGCATCCTCCAGTGGCATTCTTCTTCAGCTTAACTACAGGGGGTACCATTTATTTAGCTGCATCTTAAGTTTACACAAAGGCTAATGGTTGACAGGAAGTAAGCAGCAGCCAGGTGGAGAGTGGGTTATGAGATGAAGGTGCTGCAGTCCACCTCATGTCCTGCCACAGCCACTTGGTCTGTTGAGTCATGGGCGACACTTGCATAGCTTCCACGCTGGCCTCATTATACACATGCACTGTGGGAGGACCCAATCCAATCCACGGCACTCTCTCCACTCACTTCTCTTTAAAGTCCCAGGGTGGACCTAAACCACCAGTCCGCATAAAAACGCATCATTTCTAAAGTCTCATAGAAATAAGTTCCTTCATTTCCAGTTGGGAGGCCCTAAAATGAAAATTCATTTAAATGCTGCCAACAAACCAATCTTTATTACCCTGGACTGTATCTGACAACTATTGACCTCGATTTCTGGAGGTAAGTTGTAACAAATACTATACTCAGATCCCAAGGAACCAGTGCCCAGAGCAAGAAATTCTATTCATGTAGATGCCTGTGGTCTCTGAGGTTGAACCTTAACAGCCAGTAACACTATCAGCATGTTTAAAAAGGAGAGGGGAAGAAAAGGAAGCTATGAGTTATCTTTATGGAGCCAGCCTTTTATTCTTTGGGCATATTTTAAAGTCATGTAACAATTCTGACTATGTGTAAACAGAAATAATCAGTTTTATTCACAGAGATACCCTATAAATCAGTTACAATATCCGGAGGAACAAGATAAAGAATGCCTCAGGCATAAACCTCCATTACCTGCTCCAGACTCAACCTGAATTTAGAAATAATATTGATGATTTCATATGTGAGACAAGAAAAATGAATGAACCAATATTAATCAATAAATGTCCACCCTGGGAGAAGTTCTATTTGTATTGTGTTTTGGGCATTTGGCTGCTAACTGAAAGGTCACTATTTCAAACTCATCAGTGGTATTTTTCAAACTGAAAAAATCGGAAAATAAATTCAAGTCTCGAGTTGCAATACTGAGAGATGCTACAAGTAAAATCTTGAGTGATACAGGAAGCATCAAAGGAAGATGGAAGAAACACATAGAATCACTGAACACACACACACACACAAAAAATGAGTTGACACTGAAAAATGTCAGGTACAAGAGCCAATGGTGATGAAGGAGGAAGTTCAATCTGCACTGAAGACAGTGGTAAAAAATAAGTCCCCAGGAATAGATGGGATACCAATTAAAAGGTTTCAACTAACAGATGCAGCCCTGCATGTGCTCACCAGTCAATGCCAGGAAACTCTGATGAAAGCTGCCTGGCTGATTGACTGGAAGATGTCCATATTTGTCCTGATTCCCAAGAAAGGTGATCCAGGAGAATATGCAAATGATCGAACAGCATTAGCATTACATGCAAGCAAAATATTGCTGATGAGATATATATATATAAAATGGCTAGAGCAGTATGCTGTCAGGGAACTCCCAGAAGTGTTAGTTTTAGAAGAGCCATGAGCAATGGGGCTATCATTGCTGTATCAGATGGATCCCAGCTGGTAGCAGAGAACACCAGAAGAGCGTCTATGTGTGTTTTATTGACAATCACATCCTTGCACTTTGATCCTTTAAAGAGATTTTTGGCAGCTGATTTGCCCATTGTTAGACATTGTTTGACTTTTTTTTTTTTTACTTATTGATGTAGATTGTAGCTCCAAGTAAAATTAAAGATCTACTTCTGCAGAGATCAGAGCCAAGAAACTCCTGTGGAGTAGTTCTACTGTGCAGCAGCTGGGCTTTTTTGGTTTTGATTTCCTGAGAAAAGGTCGAGACTAACCCTTATCCCTGAGACAGACAAAGTGACCAAATAAATGACATTATAGCTTTCATCACACCAAGGCGACTGAAAGGCTTTTCAGAGTCCCAGTCCTACTGCATATGATGAAGCCATCGCATTTCTGCGGTCTAGCCTGGCTCTCTCAGACCGTGCTGTGAGACCCAGCAGTGGCCGATGGAATGCTCGCATCACTTGCCAATGCTCCCAGAGGGGGAGGGGAGATCACATGGACTAAAAAGATTGTTCATATGTGAATTAAAATTATTTGAATAGAAACTTCACACAAGAAACAAGAATCCTGGGGAAATCAGAGTGCGTCTTGGCAGAAGTGTGGGCTTCCATCCGTGCAGATGAAAATGCACACTGAGCCCCCAGGTTCTAGGAGCAGAGGGTCCCCCCAAGAGCAGTAGCTCCCACAATTACTATTAGAGTAGTCCTTCCAGTGTACTTGGAAAGTGTGACGACTGAACTGCATCCTCAACAGTGCGTTTAGGGGAGTTCTTACGGTGTAGTGTCCAGGGAGTTGTGATGGTAACCCAGAGTGGTGCCTTTCTCATGGTCCAGACCATCAGCAGCTTCTGGGAGAAAGATGGGAAATCTTCTGTGCAATTTACAGCCTCTAAAACCCACTGGAGCATCAGGGAGGAGTCAACAGCAATGAATTTGTGTGTAAAGAGTGCTTACTTGCTTTGACTACAGTTCTCAGTGGCTTGGATGTAGGGCTGTAGTGTGCCAATTATGAAGCAATTCCCTATGATCTGGATGCTGTTGCTGCTTGCCTTCTAATTGAGCAAGACTCGCAGTGACCCTCACAAAAGACCTGAAGCCCCTCTACAACTATCAACTCTTATTCAAGTTCATAGACTTTCCGGAGGTCAGAAATAGATCAAACATGTACCCAAGATGCTTTAACAATAATAGGTGACTGAAATGCCAAAGTTGGGAACCAGGAAGAGGGATCAGTAGTTGGAAAATATGGACTTGGTGACAGAAATGAGGCTGGGGATAGAATGATAGAATTCTGTACACGGATTTATTCATAACAACTACCTTTTATAAGAAACATGAACTCAGGCTATAAACACTGGTTTCACCTGATGGGATGCACAGGAGTCAGATTGATTGTATCTGTGGAAGGAACCGTTGGAGAAGTTTAATATCAGCAGGAAAAACCAGGCCAGGTGTAGATTGTGGAACAGAACATCAACTGCTCATACCTAAGTTCAAGTAAAAACTAGTAAAAATTAAATCATATCCACAGGAATCAAAACTTAGCCTTGAGTCTATCTCCCATGAATATAAAAACCAACTCAGGAATAGGTTTGAGGCTTTTAACACTAATGAGAGAAGACCAGATGAGCTGTGGGAAGATATCAAGAATATCATTCATGAAGAATGCAAAAGGTCATTACTAAGACGGAAGAAGAAAAGACCAAAATGGATGTCAGAAGAGACTCTGAATATATGAGCTGCTACAGCACTAAAATGTAAAAGTTTATTAACATCCTAAATTCCTCCATAGCCCTGATAGGACGAAAAGATCATCTCCCTGTATTATTGTCTGCAATACCTGCTATCTCACAAGTGTCCAATGTTATGGAAGAAAAGGCCCTGAAAACTCATAAAGGGTACTCAGAAGGGGCTAACGTCTTCTTCTGAGCCCATGCCTTGGTCTCAGGAGAAATTCAGCCTAATCAGATATTCATGGTGTCTCTGCCCTTGGCATTAATTGCATTCTCAGTGAGATCATAAACTTTTGAACTCCTGTAAGGTCAATTGTCTGGCTGTCTTTTGGGTCTCATCAATTTTGTCCACATAAAGTTAAAAAATGTAAAAAAAGAAAGAAGTGCTCAGATACACTTAGCTATGGGGAAGCCCGTAAATTCACAAATGGATTTATTCCTTCTGGCAGCGCAGGGAGGGGGGGGAGCTTTAATCTTATGCTGATGCATCAACACTTTGAGCATTCTTCCCCCCCCCCCGGGAAGTGTGTTAATATTTACATTTAGATGCTAACAGGAGGATTATGGTTGTCAGGCATCCAGTAGGGCTCACAGTGGCCCTATGAACAGTAGAGCTGAACCCGGTCACATCCTGTGCTGTCCTCATCAACTCTGACACTCTTGAGTCCACTGCTGCAGTCATTGTCCACCCCTCCCATTGAGAGTCTTCTTCTCTTTTTCTGCCCCTCAACCTTTCCAAGCACGATGTCCTCCTCCAAGGAAGACCTCTTCCCAACAACACGCCCGAAGTATCAGAGAGAATGTCTTACATCCTTGCCTCCAAGCAGCACTCTGGCTGCACTTTCTCTAAGACACACCTGTTGGTTCCTTTGAGGGTCCACAGGATATTCGGCACTCTTCTCCAACACCATAGTTCAAAGGCATCAATTCTTCTGTCATCTATTCATTGTCTAGCTCTCAGATGCATCACAAGTGACTGCAAAGATCAAGGCCTGAATCAGGTACACTTTACTCTTCAGGATGACACCATAGCTCCTCACTACCTTGACGAGACCCCTGACAGCAGACTTGCTCAATGCAATACATCTCCTGATCTCCTGGCTGCTGTTAGCAAATGTGTTGATTGTTGATCCAAGCAAGATGAAATCATTGACAACTTCAATCATTTCTCCATCTATCGGGATATTGCCTACTGACAGCAAGAATTCTCAGACCACAATAGTTCTCAAACTCTAGTGAGCTTCCTAATGACCAAAATAAAAGGAGTTTGAACAGATGTCGGGTCCTTTACTATTCAGAGGATCTGGAGCGGCACTTGAAAATTCGCATAGCTTACAAGTCCCCAGGTGCTGCAGGTCCTAGGACCACACTTTGGACCATCACCCACCCTGCCATGCTGGTAGCTGTATCTGTAAGTCAACACTTAAAGCCTCCTCCTTACTAGTGCAGTTGTCTGTGGAACGCAGATGCAAAAACAGAAGAGAGAAAGTAGACTGCCTTCTAAGTTTGGGGCCATGGAGGCTGCATTCTCTGCTTAAACTGAAATGTGTTTGTTCACTATGCTTTCTGGATTTGAGACGATAAAATCAATCTCCCTGAAACCCTCCAAAAGATAAATCCATGCTGGGGAAGCTACACTCCAACACTGAAGGGACACAGCCATGCTCATTGCTTCTAAGGAGAGTGAGCTCCCACCCACATGTGACTTGGACCTGAAAAGGCAGAGACATAAGTCCTACTGTTTAACAATTTTGCAACAAAGCATTGATGAGGATATCTATGAGTTTTCTGTGTCACCTTGGGCTAGCTTTCATTTCCTTACATATTATTTTAAATTTTTTAATGTAGTTCCAAATATAACATACTAGAATTATTAAGAGTTCTTATTTGAGTTTATTTTCCACTTACATAACAAAAACATCACTCATGATTAATTATTCACATTGCAATCTTACCCTAACTTTTATGAAGGGTTTGAAAGTTTCCAAAGTTAATTTGACATGTATCAATTTCTCATTAGAAAAGTCCTATTTCTTATTCTTCTCAGCTAAAGCACTGGAAGATATTTTTGTGTTCTAGTAAGGTTTTTAATGTGGTGTGTATACTCTTCCGTGCAGTTGGGCAATGTTCTAACACGAAGTGTCCAAATGAGTTAACTGTTCTAACAATTCTTCCAGTGAATCGTCCTTGATTGTGTCTTTAATAACCAAACGATGTGTGTGTGGAGAACACTTTGTACTGGTCAATATTTTCTTATAAACCTTGTGACTCTCACCTGTTATATATGCAAAGAAATGCTGTGGTGTTTAAAACAAGAAAGGTATGTGTCAGGGTTATAGTCTTTCTCTATAGTTATTCAAATTGTAAGCTGAGTAAATAATCTGAGAAACTGAATAACATGAAAAGGAAAATATCAGGAATAGAAGAAGTCTCATTAACAACCTCCAACATATGATAAGCATATGGTTAAACTTTGCTTGCTCTAAATTAAGAGAATTTAAAGCAATTACGATGAAACTGAAAGACTATAGTGTTCAATAAAGATTACACCTCAAGATAAAATAAGGATCCTCAAAACTTCATCAACAAGCAACATCATGGAAGAATCAGTTAAAAAAATCAAATGACTCATTTGATTGGGCAAATCTGCTGTAAAAATAATCTTTGCAGGATTCAAAACGTTTGAAGCAAGGATGTCACTTTGAGATGTGTCTGACTCAAGTCATGGTCTTTTCAATTACCTCATATGCATGAGGAGGATCTGGCGGCTCAGGGGAAGGAGTTGTGCTGTCTACCCAAAGGCATACGGTTCAAACCCACCAGCTGTCCCCCTGGAGAAAGAGGAGTCATCGCATCCGGGGTGATTTACGCCCTCTGAAAATGCACTGGAGGGTCAGCTATGAGTCAATTCTAACTCAACAATACACCACAAGAGCATATGCATGAGGAATCTGGACAAGAAACAATGAGAAGAGGAAGTGACAGCACTAAAGTGTGACATTGGATAAGCTTGCTGAAAATAATACAGAAGCAAATAAACATGCTGAATATACACGAGCAGCCAAAACGACTCTTCCTTAGAAGCAAGGATGTCGAAACTTCATCCCACAGCCTTTAGACATGCTATCAAGAGTGGCCAGTCCTCAAAGATCATGCTTTGTAAAGCAGATGCTCATTGAAAAAGAAGCCCCTCAATGAGCTGGACTGACACGTGAAAGCAAAACAGACGAAAACCCAGCACTGATCTGTGAACGTGCAGAACCAGTGTCTCCTTGTGTTGTGTGTAGAGTCACCATGAGTCAGAAATGACTCAGCAGCACCTCACAGCAACAAGCCGGTGTTGTACTTCTCTGGAATTGGATACACGGTGTATATGTAGAGCCCACAGGGAGCTGGACCCAAAGACGTTCCTTAGAGCGGCTCCGGTCCCCCAGCTGCTCCGAGGGAGACAGAGGACTCCCCAGCTGCTCTGAGGGAGACAAAGGGCCCCCCAGCTGTTCCAAGGGGGACAGGGAGACCCCCAGCTGTTCTGAGGGAGACAGAGGATCCACCAGCTGCTCCAAGGGGGACAGAGGAGTGACTTCCTCTCCAATGATCTCATTTCAGAAGCACAATGGACAACAGTTCCAACTTGACAAGAATGAGTTTGAATTTATACCTGTGTGTCTTAGGCCTTTCATTTCCAGCATCAATAGCAAAACTTGACCTGTATGTAATATTCCCGATATTGTTTGCTAATTTCTGCATTCTATTTGATTATTGGGTCACCTTTTCTTAGAATACACACAAAAATAAATCTCTTCAAGTCCGTTGGTCCATTGTTTTCCAAACTTCTTGACACAAAACAATGAGTGCTACCCAAGTTGCATTTGTGTGTTGAAACATCTAGTCAATATTCCATCAATTCCTAAATTTTTGTTTTTTCAGCAATCCATTGCACATTGGACATAATGTCGTTCCATTTTGCTCACATACTTCCTTGGAAATGGTTGAATATTGACCAACTCAATTTGGTGAAATAGGTAGTGTTTAAAAGAGAAGATATTTTTCTATATTACCACTATAGTCATCATTTTCTCGAGGATGTGGAGGGTCATCGAGAAAGAGGGAGGCCCTAGAAGAGACAGATTGACTCGATGAGATGGTTAACCGCTGTGAGAATGCAAGAGATCATGACGGTGTCTGTGGTGCAGGACAGGGCAAGATCTCAGTCACTGGCTCTTTGAGGGCTATCAGTTGCAGTTGGTTGGATGTTACTAACAATAACAACAAAGAATTTTGGAACTAAGTTCTAAGGGTAAATAAGATATAATTTCCTTAACGTTCTATCTAGATGATAGAAAATTTTTTACCAAATGAAGTAATATAGTTAGATTTCACTTTTTTAAGGAATTCTGAATATTCCGTTAACTCAAATGAACATCTGTGAATAGTAATTAACCCAACACATGCGTAGACAATTGTTGGTTTATGTAGTTTCACCTCAAGGCATTATGTAACACCAACCTCCTGCAATGTTTTTATTGTTTATTCAGAATACTTCTGACACTTTTTCAATCTCCTTTTTTAGTTTTCTTGATATTGTACTGTGTCAACTTCATGGTGGCACCATAGATGCCTCTATAAATTCAATATACGGTCTCCAACCATGCAGATGTCATGACTTTGCAAATGTTTTCCTTTTTAATCTTTTCATACTTGACATATAATCACTATGGATTTTCTCTGGTTTGTCTCATACTAAAACTCATAGGTTAAGGAATAATATCACTATTAAGGCATATGTTATATTTACTATGTTCCCTTGGAGCTCTGGTAGCTAAGTGGTAAGAAAGTGCTGCAATCCTAAGGGACTGTGGTTCAAGTACAACAAATGCTCTGGTGGACATGAATGGGTGATCTCCTCCCATGCAATTCACTGCCTCTGAAAACCCACTGGAGGGTCAGCCATGGGTTAGTTCCAACTTAACAGCAAACAACAAATTTCCTTAGAAGCTCTGATGGCTTACTGGCAAGGAATTATGTTGCCAATGCAAAGGTATGCAGTTTGAATCCACCAGCAACTTTACAGGAAAAGGATGGACAATCTCTTCCTGTGTGATTTACTGCCTCTGAACACTCACTGTAGTGCGAGCTATGGGTGGGTTCTGACTTCACCGTCAACGACAACACATCATCTTAGGGAGCACTGGCTGTGTAGTCCACAGGGAGTTGCACAGAACCCCTCTCATGGTTAGCATCCTCCAAAGGCTTTGCAGAAGAAAGTCAGGCAACCTCTCATATTATTTACAGCCTCAGAAACCCAACGGATGGTCAGCTGTGAGCAGGTTCTGCCTTGACCATGTGTGCATGAGAATGTATATCACTTTAAAAGTCAAGCTGCAAGCTCGAAGGACAGCTACTCAAATCTGACAGCAGCTTTGTGGGAGACAGATGGGGTACTGTGTGTGTGTGAGGGGGAGGGGGAGAGAGGAGAAAGAGAGAATATATATTTGTTTGTGTATGTGTGAAAGTGTGTGACTACACGTGTGTTCCTGTATGTGAATTTGTGTGGGTAGAAATGAGAGAGTGTGTGTGTGTGTGTGTGTGTGTGTGTAAGAACGTGTGACAGTGTGTGACTGTGTTCCTATGTGTGAATGTGAGCATATGTGCGTGTATGTGTGCGTGTGTGTGTCCTCACTGCTCTCGACCTCTGGCCTGATCTCTGTCTTCCACGGTCCTCTGCAGTGTCACACTCCCCCACCTCCCTCCAAAGGCAGCACCACTACAAACAGATCATAAAGCAAGTACTTTCTGGAACTTCCACCACAAAGTCCCTAAAGCACTAGTGTTCATCCAGAGCTGGGCAGAGAGAGGACTCCCAGGTCCCCTGGATCCCTGAGGAAGAACATTTTAACACTAGGCCTTGATGTGAACCAGACAACCTCACTAAGATCTCAGCTTCTTGGAAGAGACTCCATTTTATTGCTTGATGCCATCTGGCAACTCGACAAAATTTTCACTGCATCTTTAACTTAAATAGTTTCACCAGAAAAATAGCATTTGCTCACCCACTCACTTCTGTGTATTTAAAATTTGTGGTTAGACGTTGCTAACATCAAGAGAAGATTATTCAGTCTGAGTAGGGCCAAACAGTGTTAAATATGTGACTTCCGCAGTTAAACACATTTAGACCTCTTTTCAGGAGCCTCCAGGGTACTGTGGTTGAAGTAATAAAAGACTGGTGGTTCAAAGCCACCCACTGTCCTGTAGAAGGGAAAGGAGGCGAGTTTGCCTCTGTATAGACCACAGCCTGGGACAGCACAGCTCTCCGTGCCCTGTTATGACACTAAAAGTCCCAAGTGACTCTGTGGAAGCTAGTTGTCTTTGCTTTCAATTTTGATTTTAGACCCTTTACGTATCTTTCATTTAACCATTTTTTAAGCTTTGTATTTGCAATTTACAATAGTCTAGAAAAATCAGTCAGCAGGATACTGTCACCTGACACCTCTTACAAAGGTGGTCAAACAAAATCCGGCCAGCGGCAGCTGTGCAAGTGCCAACTACTCAGATAACCGCAGACACAGCCCTGGCTCTGTGGTCTTACCCTTAGTCACCTCTGTGTGTTTGCAGCTCCTCGGAATACCGCACGAAGCACTT
This sequence comes from Elephantulus edwardii, assembly GCF_000299155.1. Lineage (NCBI taxonomy): Eukaryota > Metazoa > Chordata > Mammalia > Macroscelidea > Macroscelididae > Elephantulus > Elephantulus edwardii. Next base: position 4,873,887 of record NW_006399957.1, on the reverse strand, counting down.
CCTAACTAGCCCTCTTCTTTTTCCAAAATGCTCTTTTGCCATAATAAGCTCCTTGTTTTTAATTTTAAACAGACTTGTGGATTGTTTTCACTACAGCATCTTAAAATAGAAAAACAGCCGTACTCACGTCTTCCATCTGCACCTCATGAAGGGAGATGGTCTTTTGCCTCTGCTGTCTGGTATCTAGTAGACCTCACATTTCAGAACTACCAGCCCCTGGGAGGGTGGTCAATGCAGTTGTCCTCTGCCACCCTCCTGTCCAGAGCCTGTGCCACGAGTGAGCATGGACTAGATGAGCCCACACACACTCTGTCAGGGAAACTCGAGATTCCGCTGTGAAGTGCAGAAGCACCAATCTTTACAGCAATAATCAGTAAGGGTCAAGAAAGTGAAATGACAAAACAAGCAGCAAAAGCTGAGCCATGGAACTTGCATGTGTTTATTCTTTAATCAAAAACAGAACTTACTTCCATTGTGAACTCCTGTGTTCATTCCACTGGTCATTGGAGGCTTGACATGCAGACATCTTCACTCACCTCACACAGCCTGGACATTGTCCCTCCAGTCTCTGCTATCCACTGGCCACTGAGGTGCTTAAAGTCCCCTCTGTGCTTAGGGACACCCACCTGAGCATACCTTCACCTCTAATGTCCTTTTCCTCATGTGGAAACACATCGCCCCTCCAGACCTACCTGGCCTCTAAAACCGGACTGATGAACAATTCACAGCAAAGTATCCTAGGTGTCCAGCCACGAATTCCTGTCCTCCTTATTCCTCATCAAGTCCAAGCCAGCTCACAGCTGACCCTCCAGTGGGATCTCAGAGCAGTAAATAGAGAGTAGATTGCCCCTCTTCCTCCCTTAGAGCAGCTGGTTGATTCTAACCCACTGCCTTTTGGTTGGTAATACAACCCCTACCCATCAGGCCACCTGAGCTCCATTCCCAGCATATTCTCTTGCATGTTATTGAATACATACAACCACTCAGTAGGGAGTTACTCGGCTGGCCCAAAGGCAGCATCTCTGGCAGGTCCAATGAGATTTACAGCCTCAGAGAAGCCCAACAGAGGGGGGATCAATGAGTTGGTTTCTCAAGAGAAACCCAATAGAGGGGAAATGATGACATGAATATATGTGTAATTCAGTGAAAAGAAGTCACTCACAATGATGTCAGGTTTGCAATAGAGTAGGGAGCCTATGTTTCATCAGACGATGGTTATTCAGAGGACCAATCTCACATGGCTATTTTCAGGTCTTAGAAAAGTTGAGTTGGCTTTTTAAATGTTTTTAAAACTAATGTTCATCTTAAAGTATCACTTGCAAATACTCTATCCTTTTTATTAATGTTTAAGTATTGTTTGTAAGTAGCTTTTACTTTCAATATTTTATTTGTGGTGTTGTTGGTTGTTATGGGTCATGGAGTCACCTCCAACTCATAGTGATGCTATGTAAAATAGCTCTGAACCTTGACCTATCCTGAGCCAATCTGTCTCAGCAAGACCTACTCACATTGCCTCAGTCAATCCATCTCATCCAGGGTCTCCCTCTCCTGCACTGTCCCCTCCACCCTTCTAAGCATGGCATGCTTATCCAATGACTGGTCCCTCCTGGCAACATGTCCAAAGTGTGTGAGATGGAATTTGAAATTCTTGCCTCCAAGGAGTAGCCTGGCTTCACTCTCTCTAGGACAGACTTGTCTGTTCTCTTGGCAGTCCATGGTATGTTGAACACTCTAGCACCACAACTCAAAGGCTTCAATTCTTCTTCTATCATCCTTAGTTATTGTCCAGCTCTCTGATGCATAGCAATTAATTTCAAAGGCCATGGCCTGGATCAGGCACACCTTAGTCTCTAGACAAACATCTTTGCTCTTTAGCCCTCTGGAGTGGTCCCTGATCACAGATTTCCCCAATGCAATTTGTCTTTCATTTCCTAACTGCTGGTATTAAAGTGTTGAACTTTTTATTAGTTAATGTTAATTAAAATATTATTTGAAAATATTTTACTAATGTATATTTTAGTAATATTTCTTTTAAAGTATCTGCAAATAGGGTTTTTAAACTTTTTATTAATGTTTGTTTTACTGAGAGTATTATTGACAAAGTTTTCCAAGTCATAGAAATAAATAATGCTAAGAAGCTTATAGCAAAAACTAAACAAAATCACTTTTTCTCCTTATCCTGTACTTTACTTTTCACCCAGAAGTAACCGCATTTGATTGTTTAGCTGTTATCTCTCCTCCAATGTTTTTCAAAAACACTTCTATAGAAAAATCAGGGGGGTTGGGACTCAATAATATTTTTTTATAAATACTAACCCCAAAATTCAGAAGTTGAGGATTTTAGTGCTGCTGCATGCTCCCTGCTTTCTCTACGAGGCTTCCATGCAGCTTTTTAACATGCACTTTGGACTCACTCAACCTTTGTATGTGTGTTGTTATATAGCTGTCTACCAAAATGAAACCAAGCCCACAGCAGTCAGGTAGACTGGCTCACAGCGACCCTACGTAGGTCTCCAAGGCCGCAGTTCTTTATGGCAGAAAGCCCATCTTCCTCCTAAAAAACAGCTGGTGGAATAAAAACACTGACATTCTAGCTACAGCCAAACACACTGTATCAACAGGACTCTTCATTATGCCTACATATCCATTATAATCCAAACTTTGGTTTTATCTAGAGTTAATATGAGCCTTATTTTTCCTTTTCTTTCAATATTTAACTAAGTTTTTTTACAGCCTTTACAGTTTTGAAAACTTTCTAAGTAACCTATGTTCTTATACATCCAAAAGCATCAGAAAATCCATCAATCCTGTTCAATGCTTCTCTCCATTTCCCTGCAACGCTTCAGTCTCAGCTGGTCTGGCTGTTGGTGGAGAAACTGCTCTTCAGTCTTCTTAAACCCAATTCTTCTCTTGTTTTGCACTTTCTGTTCCCTGGAGCTCAACCCTCCTCTTCTTTAATTTGGTTCGCCTCCCCTTCCCCCACTTCTCCCTCACTTTGTTAAGCATGTCTTCCATTAGTTTCTGAGGAAAGGTGCATAGGAAATGAATTCTTGATACTTTTTATATCTCAAAATGGCTTTATTCTACCCTGACTCAAGCAACTATCTATCTTAGTAAAAAAAAGTTTAGGCTGAAATTAAGAATTTTGATAGTGTATCTCTTTCATACACGTAATGACATCCTTTCCCCCTTAGCCTGCCTTTCCCTTTGGAAAGGGAATGATTCTTAGAATGATTCTTTGTCACTCCTCTGAAAATTCAGATGATCTGACCTGGGGTGCATCTATTTTTAATTCAATGATCTGGACATTCAGGGGTGAAAGGTTCCAGTTTATGCCCCTTACTTAGTTTGAACACCAACAAAAAAGACTGGAGGCTGTAGGTAACCAGGAGCTGTTTAATTCACACTCAGGTGTGAGATTGCAAAGACCCATTAAGGCATCAACCTAGACAAAGGGTGAATCAGAGCTATTTCTAGTCTCTGGTCCACAGGAGGTGTTAGTTGATCCAGTAGCTAAATGTTCCTTAGGCATGCCCCTTTCCCAGCCTCAGGGCCTACACGAGTCTTCTGCCAGTTCTCTTTGTTCTTCTGTTATCTGTCAGCATAGGCTGCTGATGTAAGTGGCCTAGAGATGGGCCAGGCTTTAGAAAAGGAGGGGCAATTTATCCTGTCAGGCTTCAGGCTGTCAGGCCCAGGAAAAGCGTGCAAGGGGGTTATTTCATTCTAGAGATTGATATTCTTTGATTCTTGGATAGATTTTATATTTTTATAATTTAGTTCACAATTTTACTTGTCGATTCAGAACTGCATTCCTTTTGTCCAGATAATCAGAATATTTTTAATTGTTATTTCAGTCTAAGGCATATGCCGAGGTTTATACATTGTGAAAGTCTGTCCTTTAGAAAGTCTCCTTTGTCAGTCCTCTGTTTTTCTTGAATATTTATATCCATATTTTTCATTCTAAAATCTTAACACTTCTGTTATATGTATACTTTAAGTGTTCTTAAAGTTTCTTATCTCTTTGTAGTTCAAACTGTTAAAGACCATCCTCTTACTTCATGAGTGGATTATCTTCTTGTACACTAATAATTACTTTTCTAAACTATTGTTAAGCCTGTTATTTTCACCAGCTTCTCTGCTCTTTTTACTTTTCTTTCATCTTCCTTCCATATCTACTGATCCTCTCTCTTTTTATTTAGGATGAAACCTCAGATTACTGATTGCAAATTCCTAGGACAGGTAGAGCTGTAGATGGGTTGATAGAGGTGTGCCAGGTGGAATTGGTTTTGTATAGGATCTCTGATTGTCAATCTCTGTAGGTCTTTCTTTGAGCTGTTTTCCCCCCTAGGATTTCATCTGGCAGAGGTCCTCCTATCTTCTGGCATTGAGGAAGAATGACCTTTCAAAATGAAGGCTTGTACTAATATCCCAGTAGTCAGCTCAGCGCACCTGCCTTCCTCAGTGCTCTCTGTAATACTTGGTGCTTCCCATTCCTGAGTCTCTTCAAGTTAAGCATGAAAAACCATCCTCTTTCTTATCATCAAGTCCCCATATTCTGCTGCTTGAACTAGTTAGTTGATGTATGTTTGTTTAGTTTGATAGTGGATTGTGTGCTTTTCTTATTATCCTATTTTAGACTGATTTTTGAGAAAAGTACATAAATGCCTCTTCTGTGTCGTATCAAAGTTTTAAGTAAGTGTAATCTTCCTTCATTTTTATCTTTGAAAACCTGTATCAAGTTCATTATTAGTCATATTCTGAGTTTTAGTTCTTTTTCTCTGAAAGTAGCAAGTACATGGTATTCTTGGGTATATATTTATTATATGCAAAGTTTCAAGTTATGACTCACTTAGTAAATGGAGTTATCTATCCAAGCTAAGCCTGTAGTTCCACTCTGCAAATCAGTATCTCTGAGTGCACTCAGTGCAGGTTACCATGAGTCAGAGTCAACTCCAGTGCAAACGACCTTAACAAAGTAAGTGCTGAGGGTCAATTCTGACCCCTGATAACTCTACACAATAGAGTTCAAGTGACCCTGGGGGTTTCCAAGCAACAGAGCTTTACTGAAACAGACATCTTTCTCCAGAAAGGTTGCTGGGGGCTTGAAACCTCCAACCTTTCAGGTAGCAATTGAAAGTTTATCCACTGCACCAACAGGGATGTAATAAAAAATGGAGTAATAAAAAAAAATAAATAAAAATTTAAGTGGACCTTGATCTCGTAAGCCAAATTTCTATCATCATTTTTAAGTACTTTGTTCCCCATGTTAGACTTATCGAGAATAAATATCCAGCATGGATCAGCCCCAGTTGACCTCTAAATCTTATCTGAGTGATTTGAGATCTAGCTTTACTAGAAGATATACTCAAAAATCAAGTATCTCCCACACGATAGTCCTATAGTCTGCCTCCATCATATGAGTTCTTTGTCCTGTAAAGTCTGAGAGGCAAGGCTCATGCCAAGGCCAGGCTCTTAAAATGTTCATAACATGGTCAGAATAGTATCATAATTCAACAACCAGCAATGTCCAGAGCTGTCAATTCAGAATGATGTCCCTTCTGTCAGGATAATCAGATTAGTAACAAGTATTTTTTAATTGTGTCTTTTGAGTCTAGGGTATATTCAGAGATTGATACTTGAGGTTAAAAAGAAATTTAATGAACATAATAAGCTTTTTGAAATCTTAAAATTTCCATTTATCTTTAATGTTAAAAAAATACTGTATTGCCTTTTAAAAAATTATATTCCAGCATCAGGGATGTTGAGGGACAGGTTGACTCACTACTGCAGTAAATTCAGTGGGATTTTTTTTTTAGCTTTGCTGAGAGAGTCTTGGCAAAAGAATCCCTAGTTCAATATTTCACAGTAAATAAAAGTATTCTGAGTTTCCTCCTTTTAGGGAAAAATTTATGTAGCTCCAAAATACAGAAAGTATCTTTAATTCAGAAGCATTTGCTATTTTTCTTCTTATTCCTATATAATAATGTAAATTTTTTGTCATGTAGATGACTGTATTTTCATTTTTTTATAAATTGAGTTAAAAATCTATCAAGTAAATTGGCTTTCCATTCAACTATTCAACTTTCATTAAGGGATCTGGTTGTCTGGACCAATTAGAAGCGATAAAGCCCTAAAGTTTCCAAAATAATAAAGCGATAATCACTATCAGAGAAGACATATTGTAAGCCAACTGATGACTTCTCAATCTTTGTGTCTCTTTCCTGTATCTTTAAAGGTAGGAGAGAGGTTGAAAAACCTCTAATGGCAGTAGTATCATTGCTGGTCATCTCTGTTGGCTAGCTTCCTAATAAAGAGTTGTTTTTCCTTCTCAGTCTTTTTTTTTTAATTGGAAGCTCTAAGAATTAAAACCAAGTTCTAGCATTTCCCTTCAATAAGCATTTCCAGACTCAATAACTTCCCTAACCAAGCACATTTCTGTGCAAACCTTTAAAGGAGCAAATGAAGTCACTGTGACCTCCAAATAAAAGGGAAATGGGAAGTAGGATACTGACTGGCAAATGTCAAACCTTGGAAAGTACACAAAGAACAACCAAGACCTTTGGCTCCCTCACCATGGGGTGGTCTAGCACAACCTACATGGTTAACAAATCCTGTAAGAGATTCTGATGCAGCTCACCAAGAGATCAATTTTGAGAATCACTATTCAGAGCCCAGTCTACTCCAAAAAAGTAAGATGAGTGAAAAGTGTTTGCAGATACAAGAGGGGGAATAAGTTCGCTGGGAAAATGGATGGAGAGAGAGAGAGGAGGCAAAGAGAAGGGGCAATGTATTCAAGTTTGACATGTAGCAAAAACAAACCAAGGACAGACAGAAAAATGGAGCTATAACAATGAAAAGGAATTAAATAATTCACGATGTTTTCTGCAGTTGTTCATTTATTATGTAATATTTTAACCTCAGTATATTTCATTACTGACCTCAAAGATATTAAAACCTATCAACTTACAACACAAATACTTGACCCGTGCCCAAACCTAAACCAGTTTTCTCTTGTGTAATAATCTCCTTGGAGAATAAATGATTAATCTTGTAGAACCAGTGGCAGTGAATGAATCAACTGCCAATTTATCAAAGTTTTCAAACATTTTTACATATGATGGGCAAAAGAACTTGATCTGAATCTCAAGAGCTGCCCTCTTTGTGTCAATGTTAACGCATGTTAAGCTCAACCACGAGGAACTACGGATACATCTGTCTTGGATTGATCTTGCAAAGTCAGAACCTTAGATAATGATCCATGAGGAAGTGGTTTGTTAGGACACATCATCAGCAAGCATTAAATAGAGGTAGAGAAACCAAGACAGGAAGGGAGACGATGGTGCAGTGGACCCGTGTGGTACACACGAATAACATGCTCGGCAACTACCTAAGAGTCTGAAGACTTGAATCCACCCTGAGACCCTTAGAAGAGAAATCTGCTTGTCTACTTACAAAAAGTCAGATTTTGAAACTTTGTCAAGAATAGCTCTACTGACAGCCAAAGGGTTGTCATGAGCTACAGACTGTCTCATTGCTGGTCATTGTCCTCAGTACCGTCTAATCTGTTCCAGCTCATAGAAATCTTACAGACAATAAAATAAAATGCTGCTTGGTCCTGAGCCCACCCCTCATGCTTAGTATGTTTGAGCTCATTATAGCTGCTGCATCGATCCACCTCCTATCTGATGACTCTCTACTAAAAAGTATGTCCTCCTGGGGCTGGTTACTTCTAGGACATGGAGTGACATCAGGAAATTGTCTCAAAGATTGATTTTTACTCGGTCCCGCCGAAGCTCCAACATTATTCCCGCTGAGGGCAAGGAACCTGGTTTATTGACACTCAGTCCGGAGTCCTTGGTTAAGGTTGGAGAGTGTGGTTGTCGCCTCAGAGTTTGCCAGAACTCTGTGAATGAAGTGGAAGCGCGTGATGGGGAAAGCTCCTCATTAAGTAATCCAATTAAACCTGCTTACACTCTCTCGTACCATGCAGCCTTTTCATTCTAGTGTGGCCTTTTGTTTTGTTTTGTTTTAATACTGTTTATTAGCACAGTAACAAATGCAGACGTTAAGTCATCCGCAACGTAACCAATCCACTGAGCAACTCCTACTCCACCCTGACAGTTAACAGCTTAAGGTATTTCACTACAGGTCTTCACAAGCCCCAACTCAAGCCTTGACCTAGTCTCTTCACAATAAAGGAGACTGACGTAGAAAATAAAAATACAGTAACTACTCATTTCCTAGAGCCATGTGTCCATCTTAAATGTATGAGATGACAGTCTCGAAACCTCTGTTAAATAGCGATATTCTCTCCCAAGGAGAGAAGGATCCAATGTGTTAAGTTACTTCTTTTTTTTAGAAACAAAAGAATGTGTTGTCTCGAAGGACTTGATGTAAATGGCCGTGTGTAGATCTAGTGTGGCCCTTTTAAGGAGATTTTGCCCAAATAAAGAGAATGTACTCATCAACTAAAACAGATTTCCAGCCATTTGCAGTGTTACCAAAAGAATTACCTCAACGGGCATCCTCAATTGACAAGTAGGGTCATGCATCTTCTCCAAAAAGTGATCCTCATGTGTGCTGTGTGACACTGAGTCGACACTGTCAATGTCCTTTAAACCACAATGGCTGCCTTCCATGGTTAAGCCCACTTCAGCAAAGGGCTTTTCACCAGACACCAATCAAACATTCTCCAATATTCTTGTTAAGATTTGAACTGTGATGATTTCTCATAAATGTTTCTCAAGTTTGGGAACAATTAAGAAATTGGAGAACCAAGTGCCAGCCTCATTTCTGCAGATGCTAGAGTGTAAAATAGAGGTTCGCGTCAGGGTCAGATCAACTGTGGATCTAATCATCAACACTAGGTTTGCTAAATTAAGCAGTTACTCAAGAAAGGAGCAATATGCCTCAGGTTTTAAGCATTTAGGATCCCTGGTGACACAGTGGTCAAGTGTTTGGTTAGCAGTTGGGACCCACCAGCCCAGAGGCTCCTCAGATAAGGGATGTGGCACTCTGCTCAGGATGACTGTAACCTGATTCCATCTGGGGCAGTTCTGCTCCATCCTGCTGAAGGGTTGCTATAGGTTGGAATCTGTTTGATCACGATGGCTTAAGTTTTAGAGCTCAAGTTTTCCCTGTCATCTCAGGCACAAGAGAAGCAATGTCACTGGAGATAAGGTCAGTGCTGGAGGCACTTCAGGGAGGCCAGGAAAGCACCTACATTCTCCAGTGGCTGCCAGGAAGGGGAGATCCACCCGGGAAGCAGGCCAAGCAATGGATGAGTCATTCCTCCGCCAGTGGAGAAAGACAAGGAAGGGGTGAAAACGAGAAGATCTCTGCTCAATGCTTTCCAGAGAACAGAAGTTCCTTTCCACAATCCAAAGCAGAGAAGTGCATGGGGGATTGCAAGTAAGTGATACAGGTATATAAAAATAGGTCCAAGTAGATATATGTATACCCATGTTTATCGCGGCTTTGTTTACAATAGCAAGGAGTTGGAAACAACCTAAATGCCCATCAACAAACGAATGGGTAGAGAAGCTGTGGTATATTCACTCAATGGAATACTATGCTGCATTGAAAAACAAGGAACTCATGCAGTATTATTCAAAATGGGTGAACCTGGAGGACATTATGCTGAGTGAGGTATCTCAGTCACAAAGGGACAAATGCTATATGGTGCCACTGTTGTAGAATGAGGCTGGCATTGGGGTGGGGGTAAGACTGAGAAAAACTGGATGAAATATGTTTACGGCATTGAAGTCTATGGGGGAGAGAATAGTCTAAAAGTATTATATTTTAGGGCATTATTTTTATCGTAGGAGTATGCAATGAGGGTTGCAGAGTGGATTATGTTTGGGGAGGTGCGGGGGGGATTGTGTACCAATGAGGGAGTTTTTCTTTTGCTTTTCAAGGAGAGGAGCAAACGGGGAGGGGGGAGGGGTTTGTGTGGGGAGAAGGGTGCAACAATGAATGAATGGAATCCCAAAATCTCTGTAGATGTTCATTGAAATGAAAAATAAACAACCTAAATTAAAAAAAAAAAGATTAGGTAAACATAAAAAAAGAGAAAAAATAGGTAATCAGTAGAGCAAATGTACTCTTCCAGCCAGTTTTAATTCTCTTCAGCAGTATTTTGCTTTCATGTGATAATAATGACTTTGTTTGATAGTTTCCACATTCAGTCAGATCACGTTTCTTGGGAATGGGAACAATATGCACCTCTTCCAATCTGTTGGCCAGACAGCCTTCCTCCAAATTTCCTGGCATAGACTAGTGAGCTTATCCAAAGCTGCATCTGCTAATTGAAACAAGCCAGTTGATATCCCATTGATTCCTGGGGCCTTATTGTTTGCAAGCACATTCAGTGCAACTTCTACTTCCTCCTCCATTACCATTGGCTCCTGTTCATATGGTATGCCCTGAAATTTTTCAGTGTCAATCAATTCTTTCTGGTTTGGTGACTCTGTGTATTCCCTCCACATTCTTTTTATTCTTTCTGGGTCGTTCAATATATTGCCCATAGCATCTTTCACTATTGCAACACAGGGATTAAATTTGTTTTTCTGTTCTCTCAACTTGAGAAACTATCAGACTGATAGGCAGTATCATGGTAGATGGAGAGGAGATTGAAACTGTCAACAGCTTCATCTTGCTTGGATCCACAATAAACACCCTTGATACCAGTAGTCAGGAAATATTAAAATACATTGAACTTAAGAAAATTTGTAAAAAAAAAAAAAAGAAAAAGAAAATTTGTAGTTAAAGACCTCTCCAAATTATTGAGGAATAATGATATCAGTTTGAGGACTAGCGTGCATTTGATTCAGACTATAGTCTTTCCTATTACTTGCTATGCATCTGAGAGCTAGACAATGAATAAGGTTGACAGAAAAAGAATTGATGCCTTTGAGCTGTGGTGTTGGAAATAAGCACTGAACACTCCATGCACACACGGCCAAGAGAACAAACAGTCCTGTCTTGGAGAGGGTGCAGCCTGAGTGCTCTTTGGAGGCAGGAATGATGAGGCTTCACCTCATATACTTTTAGAATGTTGCTAGGAGGTGCTATTCCCTGGAGAAGGACATGATGCTGGGAAGGATGGAGGGTCAGCAAAGGAGAGGAAGACTCTCAACCAGGTGGATTGACACGGTGACTGCTGCAATGGGCTCTTGTGTGTCAGGAAGTATGAGGATGGCACAGAATAGGACAGGGTTCAGATCTTTTATTCATAGGGTCACTACGAGTCACACTCGACTCAATTGCACCTAACGACAACAGTAATAGCAAATGACCTTATGTACCAATTTGCAGAGAAGAGATACAGAGCTATTACTAAACCAAACCCAAACAAAGGTTACAGCTGTCAAGCCAATTCTAACTCCCATCAACCCTCCACTGGGGCAGCTCACGCTGTAAATCTCTGCAGGGAGGAGACTGCCCATCTGCCCACTTCAAAATGGCCAGTGGATTCAAATAGTCCAATACTTAATGTACTGTGCCAGTAAGGCTTCTTACTTTGAAACACTCTACAAAATCTTTACCAGTAAAAGACAATGCTATAAATGAAACATAAATGGGAGACAGGGGATATTCAGTTCCTTTTTAAAAAAAAAGTAATTGAGCAATCCAGACTGTAGTGTTTCTGGTTCTTTAGAGTTCAGACGAATAGCATTTGAGAACTTCATCTTTATATTCCAATTGAGGCGGGAAATCTAGCATGAACTCGGCTCAAGTGGCTATTCTAGTTTGAAGAAAAGGCAGCTGCTGCACTCGGGGTGCCTCCCAGCAGCCTGTGAAGGACAGGAGATGAGGAATCGTGGCTGATTCAGACATAAGTACAGAGACAGAGTGCAGAAAAGTGACAGAGAATAGTCCACCAGTGCACAGCGCAGTGGCTGCACCAGCCAGGGAGGAGGGTGCAGCCCGAAGCTCACCTCTGACACCATCCTGCATCTCCACCTCCCAGAGGACCATGCTCCGAAATGCACATTGAAAAAGAAACGTCTTTCGTTCTCTTTTCCCCTCTAAAACTTTAGCTGGCATTGGAACAGTTAAGTATTCAGTTGTTAACCAAAAGGTTAGCTGTTCAAACCCATCCAGTAACTAGGTAAGACGTAAGACTCAGCAGTTTGCTGCCTTTAAAATGGCATGAAGTCACTGTCGATTGAAATGAACTCATCAACACTGACCACAACAACAGTCCTTAAGATCAGTAACCAATGTCTGTGAAGCCATTTCTCCTACGGGGTCACTCATGTGTCCATGCAATCACAGTGCCCGGTAAACACAAAAGAACCAGCTGGACAGGAACGTCCACGGAAAGCCATCCTAACTGGGATCCCGTGGTCCATCTGTCCTCGGCCTTTCCTGAATGGAGTCTGTGCCACTGAGGCCACTTGCCTCCGCTTCCCGCCACATCTGTTATCACAACTTGGCTTCGGGACATGTACTGATGACTGCACGCTCATTTAACCCATGTACGTTAAGTGTAGGTCCTGAGAAAGCTGTCACATTAACAAAGTCACCAGTATTTGCTTTAAACCAAGGGAAAAACCAAAAGCAAAAGCAAAAGTTAATGGTAGCGTATCAGGGACGAGGCAAATCAGCTAAGAGTTTATAGAGAAAACATCTTAGGAACACTTCAGATCAGTTTCCATGCTTGCATTCACCCCTGACAATATGTATTAACATAGCCCCTCATGAGACGGATTGAGTCAGCGACTGGGCTTGGGGGGGTAGGTATGTCAGAGACAGTGAGGTTGGGTCAGGATAGAGCAGGGTTCAGAGTTGCTGAACATAGGGTCGCTATGAGTTGCAGGTAAGTTGACAGTACATAATAACAACAATAACATTGCCTATTAATGAAAACACACACAAAAGCCAAAAAACAAACCGCAGTCCCCAGGAAGTCAACTTCAACTCCTGGCAGCCCTAGGCACAGTGGTGTAGTAGACCTCAGTAAAGTCTTCAGCTGATGAGTTTTCAGAGCTCGAGGCCTGTTTTCCAAAGCCGCTCTGGAGACTTGAGCCATCATCCCTGCAGTTAGAAGCTGCGCGTCAGCCATTTGCACTATCCAGGGATTCCCTAGATAAACCATAGAGGATAATGTGTTTCCATAATTGAAGGCTCCCTGAAGATGCGGAAACGACTTGGATCTACAAGGTGCTGTTATTGTCCCACTTCTGGAAAAGCACAGCACAAGAACTCCCCCCCAGTAACCACGCGACTGCATCCTGGCACGAGATAAACATCTACAGCAGATGGAGAGCAGGCACTCTGAGATGGTAACGTGTCCAGAAAGAGCAGAAAGGCAAATCGGCAGATGAAGGCATGGAATTTCCATTTGTATAAGAATTTTCTTCTAGGAGAACCACTAAACACCAGCACGACCAGTAAGCCATCCCTGTGGGATTCATTATGGACTCACAGAAACTAGGAAATTAATCAGATAAGCCAGCAGATGAATTGGGTTACAAAATCGTAAGTCATACTTTTTTTGAGAGGATGAATGAAGGCTGGAAAGAGAAGAAGGTTAAATGGAATTTGGTATCAATCTTAAAACAACTATCACCTCTCCCCTTCAAAGCCTTCAACTCAATGACATAAGAACCCATCGAAATTCTGCCTCTCTGTGCCAACTTTTGAGTAATATCCCTTTTAACCTTTGCAGGATTGATGGACCAAGGCGCTGATATATGGGGATAAATGTGCAGAAGTCGTGAGAAATCACCACCCCTTGCCCACAGTGGCCATCCCAGGAGATCCACCCGCGTCCCAGGCAGTTAATCACAGAATCGCACCGCATCTGGAAGGATTTATAGTGGTAGTTCTCATGGGCTGGTTCAGTCTCTCCTTTTTTATCATTTTAGGGAACTGTATCAGAGAGATGTCAAGAGTCACATTTTCAGCTGATTTAGGAGTTTATGGAATAAGTCACCACTGGAAAGGATAAGATGATTGAGGTTTAATGCAATATTTTTGATAGATTGCTTCTTTAAAACTTCATCCTAATCCAAATAACAGTGGGACAATGGTGAATGAGTAACAGTCACTGTCTAATCACATGAACCTCTTTGAGATAGAATGTTTTTCAGACTATTTCTCTCCTAGGATGGCAATAAACAATAGATAGAAAGTTATGCTGGTTAGTAAAGGGTATGCACTTGACCTACTCAATTGTTCATATTACATATTTCAATTATTCTACTACTCAGGATTGACTAAGAACAATCAAATCTCCTTCAATGTCCTGGCCCATTTTCTTCGCCTACTACATATATAAGAATCTCAGTTACATGGTGTCTCCGCTATTGAGTGCTGCTCAAACAGAAATATCACAAGAGGTTTATTTTACATTCTGTAACAGTTTAGGAGATGAGAAGTCTGAATTCAGGATATCAGACTGAGGAAGTATTCTCTTTCTGCTGGTTCTGGGGCAGTTCTGTGCCTCCTTTCAGCATGTTCGGCGCCAGCATTTCTTGGAGATCTCTTGCTGTCTTGGCACCATCTTTTCCTGGATCTAGAAGGTAGGTCCAAAGCATGTATTCCACTCCATGCTCTTGTTGTTGGTGCTGAGACTCCCTTTCTCTTCACAATTCTCTCCTTTAATTATTTGAAAGACACAGGTGTTGTCGACCACATCAGAGAGTTTGATGAGATGAAGGATATCACATCTTCCCCTTAGTCTTCTTCCAACTGATTGTCATTACAGCCAGAACACTGAGAATCATGGCTGAACTAAATAAAAATAAATTTAAGGAGATACAATTCAACCCATAAAACAGGTATAACTAAGATAAAGACCATGTTTTGATAAAAGCCATTCAAGTATTCCCTCAGGTCAACACAGTCGTGTACCCACACTTGACTGTCTCTAGACGTGTTCCCATGTACTTGACTCAACTTTACATGACAGGGAAAAGTTTAAAAGGAAGGATACTTCCAATCTATGCTGTGATCCAATATAAGAATATGTGGGCTTTAACGTAAGAACATCTGAGATGAAACTGAGCAAAACCAGACATTAAAACTCATGAACAAAGATGAAAAAAGTCTCAGCAGAACGTGAATCCAAAAATATGCATCATGATAAAGTAACACTTATTCCAGAAATGCATAGCTTAACATTCCAAAGTCAATCAAGGGAGCTGCACTTCTGGGATAGGAGCCAGGCATGCTCCAGGGGCCGACTCCCCAGGCAAGGAAGCTGGAAGTCTGTTTAAAAAAAGTACGTTCCGTGGAAAATGTCCTAGGTGCATACACGAAATAAAAAGTGGTTCCGATTGTTTTGCCATGTAGAACATGTACGTGAACCAAATCTAGAAGTTCAAATAGAACAAGAGGAAATTTCCTGGTTTAAAATACGGGAGCTCTGATGGCATTGTGGTGGGAAGCTGCGCTGCAATCCCAAAGGTACGGAGTTAGAATCCTACGGATGCTCCATGGGAGGATGGGCGACCTTCTCTCGTGCAATTTACTGCATCCGAAAACCTGCTAAACGGCCAGGAAGGGGGTCTGGGTCGGTTCTGGCTTGATGGCAAAAACAACATCAAATCAGAAAAGGTATATGTCAGGGTTTTAGTGTTTCACCGATTTATGAATACTGAGCACATAATCTGAGAAGGTGGACCATGTGAAAAGAACATGGCATCAGGATTGGAGAGCCATCAACAACTTACACTATGCAGAGGACACAATCTTGCTTAGTGAAAGAGGACTTAAAGCACTTACCAAAGGAGGTCAAGGACTTTATTACATCTCAATATCAAGAAAACAAAATTGTTCACCAATAGGTAACATAATGATAAACAGAGAAATTACTGAAGTCAGTGGTTTCACGTTACCTGGCAGCGCAGTCTGCATGGAAGCAGAAGTCAAGACATCAAGAGACCACTGCACTTATTCTAAGACAGATTTGTTTGTTCTTTAGTAGATTCGGCTCTGGTGGCACAGTGCATAGGGAGTTGTCCTGCTAACCCAAAAGCCACACCTCTGATGGTTCAAATCTACCAGCAGCTCCTTGGTAGAAAGATGGGCAATCTTGTCTTTTGTAATTCACAGACTTCTAAAATCCCACTACAGGGTCAAATATAAGCTGGTTCCTACTTGATGGCAACGGCAGTTGAGAATTAATAGGCCCATTATATATCCAATATTCTTACCAACATCACAAATCAAAGGCATCAATCCTCCTCTTGGTCCTCCTTATACATTGCCCAATTTTCTCAAGCACATTTTGTTGCTAGGTACCAGGATGTCGATGACAGCTCATATAAACCCTATGAACAGCTCAAAACCTTGTCCTCCCCTGCACCATCCTCACAACCTCACAACTTTCGTATTCAAATCCCTCGTTATTATGAATGTATCCTGATCGCATGCATCATCAGTTGCAGAATGCAAAGATGGGTAGAAATCCTCAACTCTGGCGTTAGTGTTGGTGTATAAATGTGGATATTCTACAGTGAAATACTTCTTCATATAGATTGAAAAGTTGGCTTGAGTAACTGGCTCTATATGGCCCAGAGCCAAATGCAATAGTGCTTCTGCATAGTGCACTATAAGCACTTTCTCCTCTGTTTATAAGGAGCCCTAGTGCTATAAGTGCTAATCAAAAGGTCAGTGGTTCAAATTCACCAACAGCTCTCCAGAGAAAAGTTCTAGCACTCTTATCAATGTCACAGCCAAAGAATGAGGCAGCTCTGACCAGTCATCTAGACTTGTTCTGAGTCAGAATCTCCTTGACAGGACAAACAACCTTTGTTTAGAAGTAATTCCATTACTGAAGGGAAACTTGATGTCCTCTGTAAACATCCTTAGTGGTGGGTAAAATCCTTTACAATCTAAATTTTAGATATACAAATTTGCTAGTGTTTCTGGGGAAATAGTCTGGAAAATATTGTGGCACAGGTCAGGTTAAGATCTAAAGAGATAAAGGGAATGGGAAATTATATAAAGACAATAGTTAATTATATAACTCATAATAATTGCTAAACTTGATCACAAAAAAATGCATCTTCGAGCTTCATTATCTCTGTTGTTCTTGACCTTGGAAGAGATGCAAAAATAATCTTAGGAAGATATGGTTTTCATGATGTACAGCTTATAAAAGAGGAAAATAATATTTCAAACACCTTAATCTTCTATTCCAAACCCAACGCCTGGCCAAATACCAATGCTGCCTCTAGACTTTGATGAACTGTCACTTTTGATCTCTGCATATGGACATTTATTCCAGACTGATTGATTCTGAAATCCTTCTGCTGATTAGAGACCTGGTTCCTACTGCTTTTAGCACAGCTGTTAGGAGCTCAAGTATTTGCTGATGAGGAAGAAACCAAAAGGTCAGTTCCAGAAGCCGCACCTGGTACAGAAGGCCACCTGGCTTCAACAGTGGATGACAGGATGCTGCTCCCAAGATGGTTTAGGATGGAAGCAGAGAGGAGACACAGGATACCTGGCCCTGGACCCTGAATGCAGAGGGAGTCTAGCTCCTACAGTCTCTGCTCCATGGTCAATGTCACCTTCCACAGCCTTTCTTCCCTTACTTTTCAGATAGTTTTCAGATAGTTCATGCCTCATTATTTAGGAAGACCATTTTATAGTTAGCCTGGGTAGTACAAGGGGTTTGTGCTCAACGACTAACAGGATTTTTGGTAGTATGAACTCTCCCAGTAACATCATAGAAGAAACACGTGTGGCCCTAATTACATACAGATTACAGGCAAGAAACCCATGGAGCTATTCAGCTCTGTAACACTGTGTGTAATGATGAGTTGGAATTCACTCAAAGACATTACTATTGTTTCGTTTAAGTCCTTTCAGTTAAGTACTAAGATGGCAATCTATAGAATTTGCACAAATCTAATTAAAATCTGCATAAAATAGCCTTGGCCACACACCCACATGCTTGTCAAAGTATATTACATTCAAGCAAGTCCGTTGGGTGGTCATGTAACCACAGAGCTTCAAGTTATCTAAATTCTATGCCAGTTTTGGACTTTCTAAGTCTCACCTGGACTTGTTTGCTCTTATTCTTGTTCTTATCAAAGACTCCAAAGTTACAATAAGCTAACCTCACTCATTTCTGATGGTTCCACATTCATTTTCAGTTGGTAGCCATGGAAGTGAGTTCATTTTGTGTCCTTTCTAGATATTAAGCAAGACCAGTCCATCAACTAAAATCACATATTCTAAAATTATATGTATATTCTCTCCATCGCAACCAGTTCAACTCAATATGTCATTAGAGCATTTCCTTTACCCCTGATTAACTGGAAGGACAGGGAGGAGGAGGAGGAGGAAGACTGTGGCGAGGAGAGCATTCACCTCTTTGACAGTGGTGGGGACTTGCCAATTCTAAGTGCAGACTTACAAATCTGAGAAGTCACTTAAAAGAAATTGTCTCAAGGTCTTGGATCCTAGACAATATAGACAGAATGAAAATGGTCACTTTGCCAATTAGCCCTTCTTTATCTCAGCCTGAAATGCTGATGACACAAGAACTGAAATTGGATAGCTGTAGTAATCAGCTAATTAAACAAGGAAAATGTACCTATCGTGACCACAATTATGATGCTGTGGTGAGACACACAACCACCCCTAGATTCTGCCAAGCTTTCCTCCTTCCTTCAAGCATGCTCTTGGTTAAAAACAAAAACAATCCATTTTTATAAAGCAACTAAAAGAACAGTGTTTGCCCAGAAACAAGGCACAGAAGGCAATAAGGGGCAACTGAAGGAACTGCAACCGATATTTTAAGAAACTGGGTGTTAGTTATTGAAAGGAAAAGAGGATTGACTACTTACGTTGTGATCAGGACTGTCCTAGAGAAAGTGAAGCCGGAGTGCTCCTTGGAAGCCAGGACCATGAAACTCTGCTTCACATACTCTGGGCACTTCAGGAGGGCCAGTCCTTGGAGAAGGATATCATGGACGGATGGGGAGCATGTCAGTGCAGGAGATAAGGACCCTTGATGAGATGGACTGACACCGTGATTGTAGCAATGGGGTCACAGATGTTGAAGAGAATGAGGTTGGCTCAGGATAGGGCAAGGTTCAGAACCATGGTTCAGAGGTCGCTAGAAGTCATAGTTGGCTTGATGGCAATGACAAAACTTAAGTTGTGGACATTAGATTCTTGACAGAGTGGATGCATTTGAAGGTAGTTTAGGTTAAAATTTACACATCAAATTCATTTTCTATTTCTCATTTATAATCTCCATCATCAGGGTGTTCTGGTGGCCTAGTGGGTAAGGAGCAGCACTGCCAATCCAAAAACAAGAGGTTCAAATCCTCCAGCTGCTCCATAGGAGAAAGATGGACAGTCACCTCCTGAACCATTTACAGCCGCCAAAAAGCAGCTGGAGGGTCAGATATAATTAAGATTCAATAGCAAGCAACTAATCACTTTTATCATCACCACGATTAAACCCCACGGTGACCTCAGCAATGTGCTCTAGTAGATCAGAGATGATGAGGATGGAAAAAGTTAGGGTTCAAGTCCGCTGTAGGGTCACTATGAGCACTCAGCCTGACATTAACAAACGACAACAGGCAAAGCCAGTGACTCTGGTGACGTCCTTTGAGTTGTGCAATTATTCACAGGCTTCTTTTCTGATTGTTCCTCCCCCACTCACATGACTCACATTCTCCTGTTTTGTTACTTAAAGTGTTTTAATTTGATCCCAAACAGACCATAAAAGAATACATTGCTTAGAAGCCATTGGAGAGACAGCTTTCTAGATCAATCTTCCCTTCATCAACCAGCACCAGTCCACTCACATAACGGGACATTTTCCTGCAAACACAGCACAATCCTTATGCCTGGATCCCATTTAGAAAGTATTCCGTCATCTCCTCATTTACATTAACAGAGTGAAAAATCTTCAGATCTACCCTCAGCGGTGCCTCCACTTCCAAGATGAAATGTGATGACTTTTGTCACTTGCCACAGTGAAGATTAGGAAATAAACAAAAGGAAACTCAAACAAGGAAGTCATCAGTGGACACGAGATCTGCTCAGACTTTCAGCCAAACAGTTTCAAGACTTGGGATCCAAATCCAATGCAAGTAAATGCATCTCAAGAGCTGCAAAAAGAAAGTTCACTCCTGGAACTTGAAAAGAACAAAAATAGGGAGACACATGAGTAGTCCGTAATTGTTTCTTGACCACGTAGTTGTGCTAACCTCTTTTCTAGCTGCCATGCTCTCTACCCATTTCAGTCAGTAGGATTTGCTGTAGATGGAATTATCAAACCAAAAACACAGCTCTATTGCTGACAAGTTAATCCTGATGCACACTAGCCCCATAGAGTGGAGGTGAATGGTCTCCAGGGTCTCTAGGCTGTAACCTCTGTGGAAACAGACCTCTGCAGAGGTGCCGATGGACTGTCAAACTTTAGGCTGATAGCAAAGATCTTTCGTCCTTGCTGAACCAAGGGCTCAAGATGAAGTTTAAGCCATCAACCAAACCTACTGTCACTGAGTTGATTAAGCAGCATGGTGACTCTCCATCAGTTTTCTGCAGAGGACATCCTACATGTTATGCCCCATGATGACTGGACAGCTAGCCAGCAAGGGGACATCTCAGAGGCCAGCTGCATGTCCCTACCAACTGGCAGGATTGGTAGGAGAGATCCTTTAGTAAAGACAATCTCCTTTAATAAAGATTATCCCACTTTTCTCCCCTAAAATGATGAATAAACACAAGCCCTTAATCTAGCCTACAAACACCTCCTTACTGACACAGATTTAGGAAGCTCATACCCTCGTCCTCTATATGAGAGCATAAGTAATAAAACCTCTGTTTTTTCCACTAAAAGTGTTTACAGGGAAAATTAATTTTTCATTCAGCCATCATACTCATTTTATTCTGCAACGTTATTTCAATACAATTAAATCATACTTTCTCCACTTCTTCCCTGTAATTCCGATTTCCATGAACCCTCCTGTAGCTCTGTGTGTCTTTCCTTCCCGTAGGGATATTGTGCTGATCACCCTCTGCTGTATATAGCCTTTTCTTATACTCATCTTAGTAAACACTGCCGCACGTGGATTTGAACCACTAGACAGGTACTGTCCTAGAGTTACCTAGAGTTAGTGCAACTTCCTGTGGTCTAGGCAGAGCTTCCTAGTGACTTAAGTGAGTGTTTTCATTATCTATTTACAATTTTTTTTACCTCTTTCACTGCCTCCATCCTTGGCAATCATTCTAAAATTTTTCTATGTATAAATCTTAGCATAATTTTTATAAAAGTAGTTTTTTACAATATTTATCCTTATGTCTGAGTTATGTCTCAGCATGATGTCCTCAGGATGAACTCATGAATATTATGCAATGTTTTGGCAAGCCTTATTGTTTTTCAATGTTGCATAGTACTCCATTTTGTGGATATATTACAGTTTAGTTGTCCACTGATGGATATTTGGGTGGTTTCCTTTTCTTTGCTATTATAAATTTTAAAGATAAGTGCCCTCTAGTTGGTATATTATGTGATAATGGTTACCCATGGTGGACAGTGTTTGGTGGAGCTCTCCGAATAAAACAAGCTTGGAAGCAGGAGTGGCATCCACTTCTGAAATGGCTTGCCTCTGGAAACCCTATGAATGTGGAGAAATGACACAAGTTATACAAGTGTCCAGGTCTCTCGTTCATAGAGTCTCTATGAGTTGTCAACAACTCTATGGTACCTAACAACGACAGTCGGTCCCAATCACATGAATTTGATGGCATTTAACAACAGTCGGTCCCAATCATATGTACAATGGGATTTGATTATTTACCCATTACTGCACTAGCCTTGCAATCAGTGCTACGTTGGAGCTCATTGGTGTGGCTATGGTGTTTTGAATTTATCCCATGCATGGTTTGGGTCTTCTTCATGTATCTTCTCTTTTTTCAAAATTCATTTTAATGAACATTTACAGAGACTTTGGATTTCCATTTATTCATTGTTGCACTTTTCTCCCTGCCCACCCCTCCCCTCAAGTTTGCTCCTCTCTTTGAAAAGAAAAAAGAAAAATTCCTTCATTGGTAATTTATGAAACAATATGTCTTCCTCCAGGGATTTATCCCTTTCGATAACGTGCCCAAAGTGCTTTCTTACCTCTAAGGAATATCTATCTGGCTCTACTTCTTTCAAGACAGATGTGTTTATCCTTCTAGGAGTCCATGAAATTTCCATTTTCTTCAACAACACCTTCATACAAAGGCATTCACTCTCTTTCAGTCTTCCACATTCATTGTTCAGCTTCCACATGTACATGAAATAATGGAAGAATACTATCGCTTACATAAGGCACATCTTAGTCCCCTCAGCGACATTTTTGCGTTTTAACTACTTGAACAGCAGATATACTTAAGACAATGCATCATTGGATTTATGGATTGCTATTTCTACTGGCATCGATAGTGGATTCAAGTAAAATTAAAGCTTGGAGTATTAACAATTTTCTGTTTATTATGTTACTAATTAGTTTGGTTGTGACGATTTTCATCATCTTTCTTTTGAGGTATGTCCATAATGAAATTTTTTATATTCATCAGTGAATGCTTCAAATCCAAGGTTGTGACATTTGCATATCACAGGTTGTTAATCAGTCTTCTTCCATGTCTGATGTTATGTTTCTTATTACATAGTCAAGCTTCTTGGATTATTTGCTTTGAATACAGATTAAGGGTAATGAAAAAGATCTAACCTCTGCACACACCTTTCCTGATTAAAACCAAGCAGTAGCTCCATTTTTGTTCAAATGACTCTTGCTTTTAAGTTAAAGTGAGGGTTTTGAATGCATCAGAATACGAGAAAGATATATCATTTGCTTGTCTAAAAATTAGATTCAATGGAGGGTGACTATGAGGTTGAAATTAATTTGATAGTACTGGGTATTTTATTTACTTCCACACTCTCTGGTCAAGATCATGCTTCAGAGTTTCTTCGGACACCCTTTTCGGCCTTTTCTTTCTTTCCAGTCTTTTTTAGAATCTACCTTTTTCACATACATTGTCTTTGATTATCCCACCATTCTTTCAG
The DNA here is from genome assembly GCF_000299155.1 of Elephantulus edwardii. Lineage (NCBI taxonomy): Eukaryota > Metazoa > Chordata > Mammalia > Macroscelidea > Macroscelididae > Elephantulus > Elephantulus edwardii. The sequence goes on along the minus strand of NW_006399957.1, from coordinate 4,850,849 downwards.
TCTTTAACGATTTATGTTCAATTTGTCAAATCTCCTGAGTTGACATCTAAATTAAGGTAGGGCATTCTCAAGATTGTACATTGGCTCTTGCTGACTCGTTACAAGGGAGCTCTGGGGCAGCATGGCCCCCGGAGAGTCGCACTGCAGCCTCTGGAGAAGGATGACCAGTTGCCTCCTGATTTACAGCCTTGGAAACACCTGGGGAGTTATGAGTCAGACTCATCTCTATTGCAGTGAATTTTTGGAGAGGAGTTGTTGTCATTTTCTTTCACTTCCTCTTGAATTTGGAGTTCCTCCACCCTCTCTTTCCACAGATGTAGTCCATTTGATTCCTGTGGATTCCAGCTGGTGACGTTCACAAGTGTAGTCACTGTTGATGTTGTGGGGCGAAAAATGGTATTTCCAATGATGAGGCCATTGGTCATTCAAGATTCTTTCAGACATTCTCCAGAGCCATTTCTATCACCGCGGGCAAATTTTCTAACTAAAAGTATAAGTATTTTATTATATAGTATTCTCAGAAAACATATCATGAAGTACAATGCCCATCTTAAAATATTCTTTAATAGAAATTAAATATTAAGCATTTCCTTAGAAATTATGTAAATTAATACATTCATAGACTCACAATTTTCCTCATTGTTTTATGTGTTTTGAATTTTTAGATGTGTAATTTCTCTATCTTATGTCAGTATTGAAAGTCATCAACTTAATAAATGTTCATCTACAGAGAAAGTATGAATTATAAAAGAATATGAAAAATTTATTAACAAGATCTTAATGCTTCTTAAATTACATCTACTTTATATTCTAAGTATTCAAAGTAGGCAGGTTTCTTTTTTGTTTTCACCTGATAGTGAAAAATATCCATCTACCATGTGTAGGTTAATCTCAAGAGTAAATGACTGGATCTCCATGTAGAAGACGCCTCTTCCTGCTGGATCGCAGCCAGGACTCCGGCCTGGATTCCCTGGGTAACCGTGAGCATCAAGAATGATGGGGCAGCAGGAATCCAGAGCCAAGGACGAGAACCAGGCAGCGAATGAGTGACGAGAAATAGCTGCATGACCGCCCTCAGCAAGGACGGATAAAACCTCGGATCCTGGAACACAGAGCCAACTACTCCTTATGAAACCAGAGAGAATAACAAAATCACTTCATTTCAGCAAAATAAAACAAGCCATGTGCCTGTGGCCAGCAGGGTTTCAGCACTGGCTACGATATTTTCTCTTTGGGAACTGGCCTGGGCCATCTAGCAATGATAAGAGCCTGAGCAAGTCACAGGCCAGCACTAGATAAACAGCCAGGTCATCATGCAATCTAAAGAGAAAAATCACAGAAGTCACTAAATACCGCTCCAACCAACAAAATGCAAATTTCCAGGGTCCAGAAGACCTGACTGGATCTTATGATTGCCAACGTGAAGTTGGGGATAGCAAGTCACTATGAAGGTGGCACTGGAAGTGGGAAGGCTGTGGTTGTAGGGCTTAGGAACTTTCCAGGCTTCACCGATGCTGGGCGAGGACACAAACTATGACAGTGCATTCTCTTTATCAAGCTGGCTAACCGATGTATCCTATTGTTGGGTCCAGTCTAGACATTGCTAGGAAAGTATTTCATAGATGTAACTAATACATGCACAATCATTTTACCCCAAGGAGAGATTTCCTAGATAATATTGTTGCCATTGTTACATGCCATTGAGTTGGAACAAACTCACACCTGACCCTCCAACAAGTTGTCAGGGGCTGTAAACACCATGAGAAAAGGGTCCACATCTTCCTTGGAGCAGTTAGTGGATTTGAACTGCCTGCCTTTGGGTAGAAGAGCAACTCCTTACCCCCAAGCCACTACATTACCCTAGACAATGTAGGAAGAGCTTACCCCATCAGTCAAAAGCTTTTTAAAAAAAATCCAGATTTCCCAAGCACAAACTTCTAGGACGGAGTCCCGTGGAGAGTCCTAGAGGACTCTCTCATGTTAGAACAGTATGTACAGGGCTGAGAGTTGGCCACGTACGACATCCACCAAGCTCTAGCTGGCAAGGCATTTATTAGAGTCCTGTCATGTAGGAACCCAGCACCTGTGTCATTGGCCTCAGCTCCTTCGATCCACATCACCAGAGAAAGAGCAGGTGTTCACTAGAAATGTCATTTTCTATCTCAGAATCTCTGGTCAAACAATGTCCCTCTCGTTAGGCTAAGCATTGGCCTCATAGGGATGATGGCACACACACCCCGGTGTTAATATTCACTTCCAGTATGTTCCCTTCATTATTCAGCTAAGAGATGATCGCTGCCAATAAGCTCAGTTCTACACTTGAGATTATTAACACATTGCCGCAAATGACAGTAATACAATAAAAAAAGTGTGTTTCTAAGCATGGTTGTCAATTTAAAAGTGTGAGGCAACATGTTAAGGACACAGTCTGAAGGAGTCCAACAGGTCCTTTCAGACCACCAAGTCTAGGCTGCTTTATGATTTTTTATTTTGTTCTACTTTTTTTCCTCCCTCTCTCTCTCTAGGTCCACTAGGCTGAACATAGCAGTTGATAGTGGTGGCCAGGCCCCTCCTAGTTCTTTTGGTCATTTTTGAGTGTATATTACTTCAGTGGAGACTAAAATAGTCAATTCTTTCTATGAAATGAACAAGAGCATTCTACTGTGCCAGGCTTCAACAGGGATTTGATTTTACTTTCTCATGTTTTGCCTCTTTTTTCAAGTGCATTTATTTACTTAATCAATGTTTACTGATCATTTATGTGCCATACACTGCTCTTGACATTAACAATACAGTAAATAAGCAAATAAGATAGACTACACCTTCTCCCACTCCCCAAGCCCCACTGCAAGGTGTCCTGCAGCGACGGCAGCACTGTGATGGTACCAGGAAAGTGTAACAGGAGGGCCTGGTTGCTCCAGAGATGTCAGGACATTCCTCTCCAGAAGGGACAGGAATTCTAAGGCCTCATTGAGATGAGATCAGCCCTCTGCCCTCAGTCAGTTTGACTTGCAGGGAGCTCAGAGGACAGTGTCCACTTGGCCATAGAGTTTCCAAGGTTGTCAATCTTTATATCAGATTACCTCATAGTCCTCCCAGGGAATCGCTAATGGATTCAAACTCCTGAACGTTCTGTTGGAAAGCAAGTTCTTTAACCACCACTGCTCATGAAAGAAGCAAGCCAAACATCTGACCATCCAAAGGATTTTGAGACTGTAATTTTAACAAGAGAGTGCTTTATCTTTTTCCTTTAGCGCCGCTAGTGCGTTCAAACTGCTGACTAGTCCATTAGCAGCTGGGTTCTTCTTCTCAGTGCCACCCAGACTTTGTTAGGATCCTCGCAGGCGAACACTGCCATTCATACAAATCCAACTCACGGTGACCCTCTATGCCAAGACATTTGGAATACAGCTACCTGGTCAACCGGCTAGAAAGGAAGTCCAACACTGGAAAGTGTCCAATAATATCATTACTATCCCATCCAAATAAAATCCTAATGAAAATGATTTCAAATGGCTATAACAGTGCATTGAGAGAAAACAAGCAGAAATTTAAGCTGGATTCAGAAGAGGCAGTGACAAGCGGAATATAAATGGTGATGTCAGACAGATCTTTGCTGAAAGCAGAGAATATCAGAGAGATGTTCACTTGTGTTTAATTGACTATACAGATGTATTTAACTGAGTGGATCATAACAAAGTATGGATAACATTGAGAAGATGAGAATCTCAGAATAATTCGTTGTGCTCATGTGAAACCTACACATAGACCAAAAAGCAGTCATCCAAACAGAACAAGGGGACATTACATGGTTTAAAATCAGAAAAGATATTAGTCAGGGTTGCATCTTTGCTCCATACCTATTCAATATGTATGCTAATTGAATCATTGAACAAACTGGATTACATAAAGAACAATGTGAACTCAGGATTGGAGGAAGAGTAAACAACCTGCATTATACAGATGACTGACTCAACCTTGCTTGCAGAAAGTGAAGACTATTTGAAGCATTTACTAAAGAAAATAAAAGAATATTGCCTTTAATATAGGGTACATTTTGATATCAAGAAAAGATAAACCATCACCACTGGAACAATAAGCAATATCATGATAGATGAAGCAAAGATTGAAGTTGTTGACTATTTCACTTTACTTGGATCCACAATCAACACTCATGGTAATAACAGTCAAGAAATCAAAAAGCGTGCTGCATTGAGAAAATCTTCAGAAAGGTCAAGGACCTCACCTAAGTGCTGATGTCACTTCAAAGCATTGACGTCCCTTTAAAGACTAAAGCGTTTATGATCCAAGCCATAGTATTTTCAATTGTTCTCTATGCACATTAAACTTTTACAATGAAAAAGAAGACAGAAGGAAAAGTGATGCTTTGAACTGCAGCTTTGGAGAAGAGTACTGAATATCCTGTGGCTGCCAAAAGAACAAATAAGCCTGTCTTAGAGGAAGTACAACTGGTGTGCTCCTTACAGGGAAGGACGGTGAAATTGTCTCACGTATTTTAAACATGCTGACAGGCGGGACCAGTCTGTGAAAAGACATCATGCTTGGAAAGGTGAAGGGTCAGAGAGAGACAGGAAGATTCTCAATGAGATTAACTGACTGTAACAATGGTCTTGAGCATGTCAGCTATCATAGGGGAGGTGCAGGATAGGGCAACGTTCACGTATGTTCATAGGATTGCTTCGAGTCATAATTAACTCAATGGCACTTAACAATAACATACTGATCATGAGGTATCTTATAAAATATGTTAATGGAGACATCAAGTGAGAGTTGGTTATGCAAGGTTGGAGGTCAAGACATCAGAGTGAGAGAAACAAATTTCATAGTGATGTCCAACATAATCATGGAATTTGAGGAGGAAGTAGAAGCAGCAGATCTGGTCATAATAGCAAAGATGCTCTCACCTACCACTAAGAGGCATGCTTGTAGGAAAGTAAAACTTTCTCTATACATTTGATTGGACTTTTCTTCTCATTTATTTTATTATTATTCATTAACTTGCACCTTGCAAGCATAAGAAGCCACATTTTAAAACCACTTGAATGGAAAATTTGCAGTATTATTACCTCAATCCTAAAGGAAATGAAAGCCTTGACTCTTTCAAACACTGTAAGAGCTAACTGTTATGTTTAATGTCATAATAAATATCACAATGGCCTGAGTCTGCCTTTGCGGGCAGCAGAAATGGGCCCTGGCAAATGCATTAATAACAGTCCCACGTTGGTCAGAGGCTGTACTAGTGCATTACATGACAATTTCATTGCTCGGGAAGTTTAACATTGTGTCGACTTCATCTCTCTTGCTTTCTTACATGCAGAGTTGATTTCAAATGTCCTGCTATGAGCTGTTAAGGTTTTTTTTTTAAATGCAAAGCGTATATGCTGCTACTTCTCAAAGATTTTAGAAAGACCCAGAACACTGTCTACTGACTTGAGAAGGTCCATGACAGATACCTGCGGCTGTTCAGTGAAACAAACTCCCAGAAAGAGGAGGGCCATTAGTTACTGAACTGCAGGGCCACTCTCACCGAAAACCAAGATGATTAAGACACTGCTTCATCCAGGTCCTGGAACCTTCCTGCTTTCCCCGTAAGGATCTAATAAGCCATGCAAACAGTCTCTGTTTTTTACTAATAGCCAGTGGGGAGTTCTGGTGGGCCAGTCCTTAATGAGTGGTGCTGCTAACTGGAAGGTCTCACCTCTGATGGTTCAAATCCACCAGCTGTTCCAGAGAAGATGGGGGATCTCTTCCCAGGCAATTTACTCACGAAAGGCTGAGTTACGAGTTAGGTTTTCCGTTATTATAACCAGTGCTGCTGCATGGACTCCCACATACTTATGGGGAATCCATAGAGAGGAACCAACCAGCCTGCAAACTAGAGCAGGTTTAGTTGCTCATTAACAACTATCGGGTTTAAAACAGGGTCAAGACAATCTCAACTGATAAACATATTTTTCCTAGAAGAATGTAACCTATAGCCAAATATTGGCTGCAACACAGACATTGTCAAGGTGGTTTATTGCTACGTAAGACAACAGCATGATTGGGGAGGATACGCTTAAAAGAATCTCCTTGTGCCAACTGCATATTAAGTATGTACTGTTACCTTTAGCAAAGTTGGAAGCAGAAGTCATAAGCATCAAGTGATTTGCCCATGAAGCCAGTCCTTGAAAAAAGACATTATGCTTAGGGAAGTAGAAGGTCATCGAAAAGAGAGGAAAGCCCTCAACGAGATGGATTGACACAGAGAGTACAATGGACTTGAACATGGTAGAGACTGACTACCATGGTTAAGCATGGTGGTGAGGATGGCACAGGATAGAACAAGGCTTCAATCTGTGGTTTGTGGGGTTGCTGTAAGTTAGCCAATTGGACAGTATCTCACAACAACGTACAGCATACAGCTAATAGGTGGTAGATCTGGGATGTAACCCCAGAAGCCTGGCACTAAAGAACAGTGTTTAACTACCAAGTGCTCAGGCTTTCTGCTTTTTTCCTCACTACCTTTGCTCTTCTCTCCCTCCCAAGTTAATTTCTATTTTATGGAACAATATTAACAAGAAAGTAAGATGGATTTACACAGTAGATACAACAATGGGCTCGAATACATAAAAGTGAGGCTGATGGCACTGGATTGGGGGTTAGCTTGTTCCTAGACACTTGGGGTGGCCAGGAGTTAGTGCTGACTTAAGGATAACAACAGCCCCTCTGGAAATGGCTGTTTAGGGAACTTTGGCTCTAGCTTGAGGAGTCCTTGTCACACAGTGATAAAACACCAGAATATCAAGTTAGTAAAAAGACATTTTCACTCTATGCTGGGTTCTGGGCCTATGTCCCTGGGCTTACAACCACCTGTTAGCTGTGGGAGAGTTCTACAGTGTCTCACAGAGTGGCCATTCCATGGATTAGACTGTAATTTGTGCCTGTGGCCAGCATAGCCTCCTGTCCTTGTTCACCACCGAGGTGATAAGTTTCACCATCTTTGCCTCTCTGGAACACCTTGACTGAACTTCCTCCAAGACACACTTGTACGCTCTTCTGACAGTGCCTGGGATGTTTAGTACTCTTGTCCAAGACTATAACTCAAAGACACAGATGATTCTTCTATCACCTTAGTCACTGTCTAGATCTCAGATGCACTGGAAGTAAGTGGAAAACAACCTCCATGGCTTGGACCAGGTGCACCTTAATCTTTAAACTGACATCACTACTCTATGTTACTTTGGTGAAGTCCTTGGCAGCAAATTTCCCCAAAGTATCAGGTCTTCTGATTTTGTGACCGCTGTTTCCATGGTTATTAATTATGAATCCAAGTAAAAAGTCTTTGACTACTTCAATCTTTTCAATCATCTATCATGATGTTACCTTTTGGTACAGTGGTGAGGATTTCTGTTTCCTTGATGTTGAGATGTAATCCATATTGAAGGTTGCAGTCTTTGATCTTCTATAGTAAGTGCTTAAAGTCCTCTACTTTCTGCAAGCAATAATAATGGTGTCATCTGCATAAGGCAGGTTGTTGATGAGTCTCCCTCCAATCCTGAGGCCACACTGTTCTGCTCAGCATATAGATTGAATAGATACAGAGAGAATATATACCCCGATGCACATCTTTATGATCTGAAACTGTTGAGTATTCCCTTGTTCTGCATTTAGGTTTTCACATGAGCACGTGTAAGTGTTCTGGGATTCCAATTCTCAATGTTAACTATACTTTGTTATGATCCACAGAGTCAAGCCCTGCCTTTGCATAGTCAATAAAACACAGATAAACATCTTTTTGATAGTCTCTGCTTTCAGCCCTGATCCATCTGACAGCACGACGTGACCTCTTCTAAATCCAGCTTGAATTTCTAGGTGTTCCCTGTCTATGCACTGTTATAGCCATCCTTAAATAATCTCAGCTAGGTTTTACTTTTATGTGACATTAAAGACCTTATTCAATCATTTATACACTCTTTGGATCATCATATTTTGATTGGGAAAAAGTCTGAATCCTTTCTAGGCAGTTGATCAGGTAATTACCTTCCAAATTTGTCAGCAAAGACTAGTTGACAAGGCTGCATCTTCTTTGCTGAAACACATCAGTTAGTATTCCATCAGTTCCTCAGGCCTTATGTTGGTTCAATGCCTTCAGTGCAGCTTGTACTTCTTCCTTCGTTACCACTGGTCCTTGATCATATGTACTTCCGGAAATGGTTCCGCCTCAGCCAGTTCTTTCAGATACAGTGTGATTCTGTGTGTTCCCCTCAGCTTCTCATGTCGTTCAAGTTGGTACAATAGCATTAGGAAAACAGTTGAAATGCTGTAGGAATGACTAAAATATGTCACAAGCATGAAGTCATTACATGCTGTTGGAAAACTGAGTCTGATAGACTTGCTCGATGCAGACTTGTCACAAACCTTCAGTCTGTAAATACTGCCGCGTGCACAGATCCCATGACGCCCAGGTGTGCCTGTACCTCTTCTCTGCTGAGAGCACCACGCTCACCTCTCTCTCCTCCTGCTTCACGGCTTTGGGAAGCTTGCTGCAGACCTCAGGACGGCACAGCTTCAGAGGCAACATTCACCCCCTTCCCTGGGATAACCCTTTTTCATCCCGACAATGAAATATAAAACTTCTCAACAAATGACTGAGAATCATCAGTACTGGAAACACCCTTGTCCATGAGGCACAAGCTCATCTTGGTGGCTGATGCCATAAAATGGCAGGGACTTGAAAATGGTCATTTTTTTTTAAATGGCATATTTTTTCATGTCTAAATATACACTCTTGGAGCTTCAAACTCATTAAAACTCACTTCTGTCAAGTTTGTTCCAACTCATAGTGTCTCTGCACTGGGTTTCCAAGAGCGAGTGGAAAGGGGAGGAGATTTCCCATCTCTCCTGCAGAGCCGAGAGTGGGTCGGAACCACGCAGCCCTTGGCGTGTAGTATTACTGTCCCTGAACTGCTCCACAGCTCGCTGGAGAGTGTTTGTATAGTTCAGTGATTCAGGACACAGGAGCTGGTGGCACAGTGATTAAAACACTCAGTGGCTAACCACACTGTTCGCAGTCCCAGCCTATCGATGGCTCCCCAGAACAAAGTTGTGAAAGTTTGCTTTCCATCGAGACTGGGCTTGGGGAATCCAAACCCCACGGTCACTATGTTATCCTGTGTAGTCGCTGTGAGTTGCAGTTGATTCACTGACACCAGATTCAGATTATACACTACAAACAATGTCAATAATATAACAAACACTATTTTGAAAATCAGTACCACAAATCTAAGTGGTTTAATTTGCTCAAGAGACATATCTTTTTAAAGGATTAATGACATGCTCTTCCTTACATTAAAAGAATGGGATTTTTTAGTGTCTGATCTTGTTAGGGTAGGAGGATGGACAATCTCTTCTGGTGTAATTTACCACCTCTGAAAATCCACAGGAGGGTCAGCTACGAGTTGATTCCTACTCAATGGCACAACAACAACAAATGTTATTAGGAAAGGACAAGGTTCAGATATGTTGCTCATAGAGTCACTATGAGTCATGGTCAATCTCAGTGGCTTCTGGAAACAAAGGGGGCCCGGTGGACTAGTAGATAACTTGTTATGCTGCTAACCAAAAGGTCAGTGGTTCAAGTGCATCAGTTGGGAGAACTATTCAGACAATCTCCTGCCATAGAGATTTAGAGTCTTGGAAACCTGGAGGGTCAGCATGAGTTGGAAATGAGTCAATGACTGGGGGTTTTTCAGTATTACCAGTATATGAAAGTGAACATTCTTCTTTTCATAAGCAAACATACAAATTCGTTAGAAATTACTCCACTGAGTGTACTCAACTTCCCCTAGTACGAGGTGGAAAACAATCCAGCTTCTCCTCACGGAAGCTCAGGTCCAGAGAGCAGAAATGGCTGGGTGACGCTGTTACACCAGAGCCTCCTGACTGAGGGAGCAGCTGGAGGAGCCCCCACTGAGGGGCCTGGGCATCTACAGACACTGGGGTGTGGCTCTCACAGCCCTCATCTGTGGGCTAACCACCATGGATGACACCCCAGACGCTCACCGTCTTCAAGGTGCTCCTAGTCCACGGGGCCAGAGGAGAGAACCACCCTGATTTCTTTACAGGAACAGATCTCCAGGTGGCCAGGTGGGTTGTCTGTCTTTTCCTTTTGTTTTGGGTTTGGGGTTTGTTTTGCATTTTTAACAGAATGGTTAATGAGGGGACCATCAAGCTTTTGGGTGGTGGCAGTGTTTTAACCACTGCACCACCAGGGTTCCTTGATGACCATATAAGGAGCCTAGTGTTTTCCACTGCACAGAGGCATCTTGTTGCTGTGGTTGTTACTGTCATGCTGCCGAGTTGGAACTGGCTCAGAGCTGACCGTCCAGCGAGTTTTCAGGGCTGTCACTCGCACACAGGAGACTGCCCTTCTCTCTCTCATGGTGCTGCTGGTGGATTCAAACCACCTGCTTCCGGGTTAGCAGCGCAACTCCTTAGCACTAGAGCCATCAGAGCTCAGAGCACCTTAAAAATATAGTTTTCCCAGTGCAACAATGAATGAATGAAAACCCAAAATCTCTGTAAATGTTCATTAAAACTAATAAAATTTAATAATAAAAAAAATATAGTTTTCCTGCTTATTTCAGGGATGTGATGAGGCTGGAGCAAAATAATTTTGGAAGCAGAAGTGAATGAATGGGTAAATTAGACCACACTGGGTTGGATTAAAGATAGGTAGGCCGACAGAGTTGATAGACAGGCAGACAGAGGGACAGACAGCACCAGATAGACAGAGTGGAACAGTGTCAGATAAACAAATAGATGCAGGTAAATAGATGACAGATCAGGTGGTAAACAGACACTGGCTCCTCTCCTGCCAACCACATGCCCCACAGAACACAGAGCTGGTCAACTCCCATCATCTCACAGCAGACAGCACAGTCACACCCACAATTGTGCTTATTATGCCAATTCACTTCATCCAGTGTGGCCCTTGCTGGCCCTCTGTGACGTAAACAGGATGTGCTCCTCCATTCACTGACCCTATCTGATAACAGCATAAAGCGAGCAAGCTGGGTAAGGTTCTGTCGTGAGCCAGGAGGTCTCGCCGTCTAATTTTCAGGATACAGCCAGCCCTTCACCACACGCCAGCTTGCCTTACTTGGTGACTTGCATGCTGCTGTGACACTGAGCTTTCCGCTGGGCACTACGCTATTTCAAATGGCAGGTCCCTCACGGTGGACACGTTCCAGCAGAGCTTCTAGGCCGAGGCAAACTAGGAAGAAAGGTCTCGTGACCTCCTTCCAAAACACAGTCAATGAATGTGGATAGAGCAGTCCTGGAACCAGAAAACTCCAAATTTGATTTGTATCAGAACCAACAGCAGCTGAAAAATGCCTCTCCTCCACGGTCCCCTCAGCGAGTGTTTTGATAGCTTTACTTACGAGGATCATTTCATGATGGTGTTGATAACAACATTTACCTTAAACATTTAGATTTTACAAAGGCCTTTCTGGTAGCAACAAAAACCTCTGAGATTTAGCATTTTATTCCCAACCACTGAAATAAATACTACCGTTAAGTAGATCATGAGACTTGCTGGCTTCCCCGTGAATAAATGAGTCATGTTGAGACTATTCTGTAGCCTCTTACGTGTGTGATGGTGTTAGAGAAAGGGTTCAAACGCTCTGAGCTCTAGCCCCATGTGACACAAGACATGACGTGAGCACAGGCCACTGGGAAAACGTGCCTCTCATTCATTCAGTCGCTGGTGTTCAGCGGGACCCGGCACCTAGCTGACCCTCCAGCGGGTTTGCAGAGGCAGTAAGTCCCCTGGGAGCACTGCCCATCCTCCCCCACAGCAGCAGGTGGATTCTAACCAGCGGCCTCTGTGTCAGCAGCACCACTCTCCCCGCTAAGCCACCAGAGCGCCTCACTGTCTGCAGAGCACAATAAAGCAAAGTGCAGTCAGATGAGGCCTTCCCCAGTGACTGGTAGCAATAGTTTGTAGGTTCACATCAAACTTCCCATGCATTTCTCTCATTTTATCTGGGCAGTAACCCACAGGGAACAGAGGCACCAGGCCTTCTCATCATTAGCACGTGAAGTCACTGACAAGAGCACCAAGATCACCCAGGGTTGGGAATCACTCTGAGAGGCTCCATCAGGAACGGAGCCAACGCCCCTTGCCCGGCTCTGACCACACTGCACATAACTGTGTATCGTTCGGGTTCTTCGAGGAGACAAGGTCCACACTTAGCAGCATTTGTGTAAGTTGCACACAGGAACGTCCATCCTGACCAGCTGTGACTTTCAGACACACAAGAACAGAGAGGGCACTGTCCCACCACAGCCAGCATGGGCCACTCGGTGGAGGGGGTCAGAGGCAGGGCCACGATCAAGTTCTGAGTGGAGTTCCACTGAGTGGAACTTTGCTGAATGTATCAGGTACATTGAGGCTACAAATAATTTCAAACAATTTTCTATACCTGAGGAAAAGAAGAGAGCAATCACTTTAAAGATTTCCTTTCAAGAAAGCTGACGTGTGCAGCTCATTTGTGCCTTTGAGACTAATTGTTCATCCACAGAGACGAGCTAATAGCTCCAGATGGCACGAGGCATTCAGCAGGGAGCGCAGGCCCAGCCCAGCTTTCACCATTGTTCTCTGGGCTTCTCCTGTTATTTCAGAGCAGTGGGGTGAGTCTTTCCTAAGAAAAGAAAGAGGAAGACATCTTCAGACTGCTCGGGCAGAATCCATTCATTTATGCCCATTATTAAGGAATGTAATTTTGATTTGCATTATTGAGAAAAGGCAGCTCAAACCCAAAAGGTGTTCTTTAATCACTCAATTCATCACAACATCCCTCAGAGGAAAAACAAAGCCAACAAGAACTTACAAATGGAGCGATTGCACAGAAGTAAAACAAAGACATTCGCTGGCTCTTTGTTAACTATAGGTAGAATATTCAGATATTCTTCTGAAAGGAAAACATTGCTTTCCAGGTTTTATTTTCCTCAGGCTTGAGGATGCTGCTAAAGTAAAGGAAGTGATCCAGCAGGTCCTGGTTTTTCAATCTCTCCCCGACTTTAACGTAAGATGACTCTTCTGGCCAGAGGGAATGGTTTCTTGTTAGGTGTTATCGAGTCAACTACAACCCCTAGTAACACTATGAACAACAGGTCTGGACCTGGCCTGTCCTGCACCAGCCGCATGATCTCTGACACACTTGAGCCCACATTATAGTCACTGTGTCAGTGTCTTCCTCTCTTTCTCTGACCTTGAACCTTTCCCAGCATGCTGTCTCTCTCCAAGGATTGATTCATCCTTAGAATATGCCCAAAGTAAGTGTGATGGCACTGCACTGTCCTTGCCTGTTATGAGCACTCTGCTAACACTTTCTCCAAGAGATAATTGTTTGTTCTTTTGGCAGTCCATGAGATATTCAGTACTCTTCTCCAACACCACAACAGAAAGGCATCAATCCATTTGTATTCTGTTATCCTTATTAATTGCCCAGCTCTCAGATGCACAGCAAGTGATTGAAATGACTATGGTCTGAATCAGGCACACCTTAGTCTTCAAAATGACATCGTTTCTCCTCAATAATTTAGAGATCGCTGACAGCACACTTTTCCAATGGAATATGTCTCCTGATCTCCTAAATGCTTGTACAAAGGGTGCTGATTGCAGATCCAATAAGATAAAATTTTAACAATTTCAATATTTTCTCCATCTCTCATGATGTTTCCTATCAGTTCAATGGTGAAATTTTTTATTTCTTGATGTTGAAATGCACTCCATGTCAAAGGCTGTAGTCTGTGGTCTTCTGCAGCAAGTGTTTCAAGTCCTCCTCACTTTCAGCAAGTAGAGCTGTGTTATCTACATACCTTAGAGAGTCGTAATATCAAAAGGACAGCATTTGTCCCAGGGCGAAATTCAGAAGGCAGGAAGAGGTCAGACACGGATGGCGGCAACAGGAATCACAGAAGAGTGGAAAAGCGCAGCCATGTTTCTGGATTGTGACTAATGTCATAAAATGCCTGTGAGTGATTGAGGAGAAGCAAACTAGCTCTGTACACTTTCACTCAAAGTACAATAAAGCAAAAACAGTGACATCATAAAACCACGATGGCTTTTCTGACAGCTCGTCCCTCAAGTACATGTGACAAAGTGCCGTAACGAGGTCTGGCTGCACCTCCCCGAGACAAACAGGACGGGGTTTCTGTGAGACAGTAAGTTCTCTTCTCTAACACCACAATTCAGAAGCATCAGGGCGCCTTCTGTCATCTCCACTCATTGTCCAGATTTGAGATGCAAAGGAAATTACATAGGAAGCCACTGAAAATGCCATGGCTTGGACCAGAAGCACCTTCGTCTTTAAACCAATACCCTTCTCCGTAGCACTTTGAAGAAGTCCTTGACAGCGGATTTTAGGATATAAATTTTGAGGTGAAAATATATCATTTATTGGATTTTGTTGTCTTTCATATTTTTACTTTAAAAAAATAAAAAGGTGAAGAGGACATTGAAAGGACACAGGAGATCCGGCCGAGCAGGGTGTAGGCTACTCTAGATATCAGAAGTGTGCAGAGAAAACATGTCTTCTGCATCTGTGTTTGGCCCCTGTGCCATCTTAACCTACTTTCTTCAGCAAAGACTTTTGAAGCCTGCTTGAATTTCTAATAAAAAGGAATTTTCTTCTGTTATTCTTTCAATTCACCTTCTCCAACCTCATCCAACAAATGATGAATAAGGAAAACTATTTCCCAATTGGAAAGACTACAGTATGATCAGTATTCGTGGCTGTGCAAAATATAATCAGACAAATGAGCATTGTTGTTGTTGTCGTGTTTCATTACAACTGACACGTAGTGACCCTCTGAACCCTGCCCTGTCCTGAGCCAACCTCACCGTCTCTAATACACTTGACCCCACTGCCACAGTCACTGTGTCAATGATACTATAAATCTCCAAATTTGAGATCAAACAGATGATCAAAAACATCACTAAACATGCTCTATGATGCTGACAAATCATGTCTTAAGAAAATGAGAGCAATTTCATCAAAAAGATGAGTATGGGACAGCATCTCCTATCAAAACCTTCGAAAGCTTTGTCATTCTTATTAAAAGCAAGCAGGTTGACTTGTAAGGAGACCGACAGAGTTTTAATTAACATAGGATGAAGAACTACAGATTATTTCCTTTTCTCTCGCTATGTTGTTGTTGTTATGTGCCGTCTAGGCACTTGCAACTCACAGCGACCCTATGTACAAGAGCCCTAAACCCTACTCTGTCCTGTGCCAACCTTATTGTCTCTAACACACCTATTCCCATTTCCCCAATCACTGAATTAATCCATCTCATTGAGGGTTTTCTTCTCATGCACTGTCCCTCCAGCCTCCCAAACATGATGTCCCTCTCCAAGGACCAGTCCTTCCTTGCAACAAGCCCAAAGTATGTCAGAAGAAACTTCAGGATCCTTGCTTCCAAGGAGCAGCCTGGTTTTACCCTCTCCAGGATGAGCCTGTTTGTTCACCTTGAAGTCGATGGTATATACAACACTCTTCTCCAGCACCACAGCTCAAAGGAATCCATTCTCTTTTAATCATCTCTGGTCATTGTCCAGCTCTCTACCACACAGCACACAATTGCAAAGATATGGCCTGGAGCAGACACACCTTCACCTCCAGCCCGACGTTGTTGCTCTTCAGTACTCTGGAAAGGTCCCTGACAGCTGACTTTCCCAATGGAATTTGTCTCAACAAAAGACTATGGTGATAAAGAAGTTCAAGCTGCTCTGAAAGGCTTGGCACAAAACAAGGCTTCAGGAGTTGATGGCATACCAATCGACGTATTTCCACAGACAGACACTGCCCAGGATGTTCTCACTAATTTTTGCCAAGAAATCTGGAGAATAACCACATGGCCAACTGTCTGGAAGAGAGCAATATTTGTTCCCATTCCAAAGAAAGGTGACATAACAGAATGTGGAAATTATCAAACAACATCATTAATATCACATGTAAGCAAGATTCTGCTGAAAATTATCCAAAAACAACTGGAGCAGCACGTCAACAGAGAACTACCATATGTACAGGCTGGGTTTAGAAGAGGCCATATTATAGGGATATTATAGCTAATGTTAGATGGATCTTGGCTGAAATCAGAAAGTACCAGAGGAATGTCTATCTGTGTTTCATGGACTATGCAAAGGCTTTTGACTGAATCACAACAAACTATGGCTGACTCTGAGAAGAATAGGAATCCCAGAACATTTGATTATGTTTATGTGAAACCTATATTTGAACCAAGAGGCAGTCATCAGAATAGAGGAAGGAGACACTGCATGGTTCAAATTTGGGAAGGGTGTCTGCCAGAGATGTGTCCTGTCTCCATACCTTTTCAATCTGTATGCAGAACAGATCATCCAGGATGCTGGACTCTATGAGGAGAAGTGTGACATCAGGATTGGAGGTAGACTTATCAACAATCTGCATTATGCAGATGACCACAACCTTGCTTGCTGAAACTGAGGAGGACCTGAAGCACTTGCTGAAGAAGGTCAAGGACTGCAGCCTTCAATATGGATTGATGCTTAACATCAAGAAAACAAGGATTCTCACCACTGGGTCAACTGGAAGCATCATTATGGATGGTAAAGAGATAGAGATTGTTAACAGTTTTAGTTTGCTTGTCATTACAATCAACACTCCTGGTACCAGCCAGGAAATCAAGAGACAAATTGCCTCTCAATATAGAGTAGTCAAAAGATCAATAGCATATTAATTATGAAAGCAAACATAGACAAACTCTTAGAACTTTAGCAACATTTTTTGATGATATTTATGGTCAAGCCAGTTATATATAAAAATCCTCTATCTTCTCCTTTCTGCCTGATTTACACCCTTTCTCCTCCGTGCACTGAATGTCTAGGAGTCCGAGCCTAATGACGGTGTTTACACTGAGGGTCTGGGTCTAGGAGGAAGGGTCTCCTCAGCATCAGTCCATCGGAAGTCCTCCTCTAGGGCACCAGTCTGCCCACCCCCTCACAAGTTTCCTTGAACATTTGATTTCAGATGTAAGAGGATTTCAGCTCTTCCTCTTTTAAACATCACTGGCATTTTAAATAGGATCGAGTCAGTTTGTGATGCACTAAGTTGTGAAGAAATGCAAACTTATTTGCAGTGACAAAGAGTTGGGATTACAACTTTGAACAGTAGACATTTCTGCGGGGCTCTGCTTAACACTAGGAAACTAGACTTGGTAAGTCCTCCTCTTCTCCTGCTGTCCCTAATCTTTCACAATCTCCACCTTGAAGAGACACCTCCCCTTTGGAGACATCAGACCTGCCCATGGAGTCCAAGAAAAAGTCAGAATTGTGGAATTGGCCCTTACTGTCACTGCATCATCCACAGCAGACACCAAGTTTGCTGTCAGATGTCAGACCAGGTTAGGACTGTGTTTGAATTCGTCTTTTCAGTTCAAGAGGCTGAGTGGGGCTGGGATGACCCTTTGAAGTTCAGACTCAAACTACAGAACAGAATCATTTGATGTGAGCTTTCGAAGACGATGACTTCCTTATTGCTTATTGTTGCTGTCACATTAGTTGACTGCTGGTGGCTCGGCAGGTGTCCGAGGACAACTGCTTCCCAAGGTCTTTCAGTGGGGCTTTGACTTTGGAAGTTCTTACTGGGTCTCACTTCCTGAATGCATCCTGGTGGGCTTGAACTGCCACTTACCAGCTCAGCACTTAACTATTTATATCCCCATTTTTTTTCTTTACCCAATTATGTGCAACTACTTAATGTTAATAATAAAATATCTGCCAAGAGTAGAGTCAACTGCAACTCATAGCAACCCTCTGAAGAAGAGAGCTCTTGCGCTATCCTGTCCCGACTTCTTGATCTTTGTAACGTTCCAGCCTACCGTTGCAGTCACAGCGTCAGTCCCTCCTGCTGAGGGTCCTCATCTCTTTCGCTAGCCCTCTACTTTCCCAAGCCTGGTGTCTCCTTCCAAGGACTGCCCTTCCCGGCATCATGCCTAAAGGACGTGAGATGCAAGTTCACCATTCTTGCCTCCAAGGAGCCTTGTTGCACTTCCTCCGAGACAGAAGGCTTGGGTCCGGGCAGGCTATGGTATGTTCAACAACCTGTGCCAACACCACAGTGCAATAGCATCACTTCTTTGGTCTTCATTATTCGTTGTACAGCTTTCCATGCATGCAGATGCATGTGCTTAAATGCCAGAGGAAAATTGAATGTACTGAGAGTGCAGCATAGAACTAGCAATTATTGTTAGACAGGACTTCAAGCCATTTCAATAATTGCGTTCTGGTTGACAAAAGCAAGGGCAACAGGTGTGACAGAGAGTCAAGTCAATCCGGTGTTAGGTTTCGATCTTTGTAGACAATAAGCATCAGTGTACCTCTCAGTGCTGGTGGTCAAGGGCACTGTAACGCATGCGCAAAGCAGTGGCCACGGCCTCCACCTTTGATTGCAGCAAAGATCAGAATTTGGCCTTAAAAGGTCTGCTTGTTGCACAGCCACTTTCCTGTTTTAATTCCAGCACCTGAACTGCTTCAAAACCCTGTTCTTAATACAAGACCTTCCATCGTATTACAAATATATGGAGAACAGCCATCACTGCTGTTACGTGCCTTTGAGTTGGAACACAGTGCTGACCCTATGACAGGTGTCCAGAGGCTATAAATCACACAGGAGGAGAAGTCTGTCTTTCTCATGGGGTCCGACTGGTAGATTCTAACAGTATGCCTTTCGATTATTAGCACAACTCCTTTCTACCAGGTCACCCAACAGAGCTCCCCTAGATGTAACTATTAGTATTTGAAAACTAAGCTACAAACCACCACATTATCTAAGTGATAAAGAACAACATAGCCAGGAATGCTGACGGTGAGGTGGTTAAAGTACTCTCCAGGTAATAAAAATGTTAGCCGTTCGAGCCTACCAGACTCTCTATAAGAGAACAATGTGATAGAGGGCTTCCGTAAGGCCTTAGACACCCTCTTGGGCAAGTCTACTCTGTCCTGCATGTTTGCTACATGTCAGAATCAGCTCTATGACAATTAAAGCAGAAAAATCCTTTAGTCAAACACAAGAAGGTGCACACCAAAGGACACATTTCTGACGGCTTTACGCACTATTAGTCCACCCTGGGAAACAGCATGCGTGCTCATAAACCAGAATAGTTAAAGAAATGGTGGTGGTGGTATTATGTGCCACTGAGTCAACTATGATGTAGAGTGACCCTCCAAACACTACCCTGAATCAACTTGATCATCTCTGACACACCTGACACCACTGCCATAGCCACTGGGTCTATTCATCTCATTCCCCCTCGACCCTTCAATGTCCTTCTCAAGGACTGGTCTCTCTTGGCAACATACCCAAAGTATATGAGACAGAGCTTCAAAATCCTTGCCTCCAAGGAGCAATCTGGTGTCACCCTCTCCGGGACAGACTTGTTTTCTTGGCAGTCCATCATGTGTTCAATACTCTTCTCTAGCACCACAACTCAAGGGCTTCAATTCTTCTGTCATCCTTATTCATGTCCAGCTCTCAGATGGATAGAAAGCAGTTGAAAAGATTATGACCTGGATGAGGCACACCTTAGTCTCTAGACTGACATTGTTGCTCTTTAGCACTGGAAAGGTCCTTGACAGCATATTTTTCCAAAATAACTTCTCTTCTGATTTCCTGATTGCTGGTGCCAAGAGTGTTGATTGTGGGGTGGATCTAAGCAAGATAAAATTGTTAACAACCTCAATCTTTTCTACACCTCTCACGATAATTCCTATAGGTGCAGTGACGAGGATCTTTCTTTTCTTTATGTTAAGATGGATTTCATATCGAAGGCTGCAATAAATAGTAGTACAGTCTTAACATAAAAGACCACCCAGAACAAAATAGAGAAAACTATTGATTCCTGGCACTCAGGGACGATTCTCACAGATAAAACACAGACAACTCAGGCCAACGAGAACACACTCTGATTGCAGTTACAGTAGACTCAAAAAAAGAAGCATCAACACTGACAATACAGACTGAAGAGTGGTGGCTTTGGTGGAGTTATGAGTTGAGACAGACCAGGGACAAACCCTCTGGAAAATGAGAAATGTTCTGTATTTTAACTCACATAGTGGTTGCATGAGTGCACGAGTATATAAAATAACTGTAGAGCATGGATTTGTATACTCAATGGTAGCTATGTTTCTAATTTTTTTAAACTCTAAAATGCACGATAAAATAAGGGAAATGGAAAAGATGACTCTTGACATCATATCCTGTTTATTAAAAACCTACTTGGTAGACCATCTGCCATTGGCAAGGCTGCAAGGAAGGGCTTCTCTCCTTCACCCCTGAGAAGAAGGCAGGCCGAGGCAGCATCAGAGAGGCTACTGCCAGTGTCTATCATCGTCCCAAAGCAGATGCACCTTGACCCTGCCATCTCCCTCCTGGGAGTTTATTGCATATTCAACGAGGTGTGTACAAAGTCATCTATGTTGGTAAATGCCAGCAAAATCGTGGAGAGAAAAAATCAGATGTCCATGTATTAGACCTTTCTGAACCCAGCGTGACTCCCTGAACAGTGGAATAATGTTCAACTGCAAAAAGGCTCCGAGCACACTTCTATGGATTGAGCATCAGGGTGGATTTGTTATTGTTGTTAGGTACTGTTGAGTGGCTAAGATGCATCTCACACCTGTGAACAGGTCAAAACCTCGCCCTACCCTGCACCATCCCGTGATCTCTGCCATCCTCAAACCCACTATTAGAGTCAGTGTGCCAAGCCACCGTTCTTCCTCTTTTTCTCTGACTCTCCACCGTTTTCAGCTCCATGTCACTTTCTAATGACTGGTCTCTCCTAAAAACATGCCCAAAGTGTATGAGGCAAAGTCTCACCCTCCGTGCCTCTAAGCAGCATCCTGCTGGCACTTCCTACAGACAATTCTTTTGTCCTTTTCACAGTCCATGGGATATTAAATATCTTCACCACCAGTGTTCAAAGACGTAACTTCTTCGGTCCTCCTTATTCAATGACCAACTTTCAGATGTGTGGTAAGAAATTGAAAATACCATTACTTTAGTGTGGCACAGTCTTCAAACTGGCATCCTTGCTCTTTGGCATTTTAAAGAGTTCCTTGACAAAGTATTTCCCCAGTGCAACACATTTTAACTTCTTGACTGTTGCTGCCATGAGTGTTAATAATGGAACCAAATAAAACTAAATCCTTGAAAATGCTCTTTTCTTCAGTGTAAGGTGTAAAGCAGACTATATAATGGGCTATTTCTGCATAAGAAAAAGGAATAATATTTTTCCAGATTTGCACAGAGAAGCATACAGGCATATGTAAGAACTGGTTACCTGTGTGAAGAGGACCGTGTGTAGACCAGGTGGGGTAGGACCAAGGCGACACAAATGTGTTTTGTTACATTACTCTGGTTTTCCATCCAGAATAAATGTTAGTCAATAAAGAATAATATTTCAAAAATGCTAATAGTGCAAGTGGCTGTCTGTATGAAAAAGAAAATAAATTAAAGTCCCACTTCATCCTATTCCAAAAGCAGAAGCCTCAAAACCAGCCTCAATCTGTAGAAAGTGAACCCTGAACTGTCAAAGCAAAGCTGTTTTATAACATCAGGATGAGGAAGATTTATCTGGAATATGTCAGAATGAATCAAACATGAAGGAGAATCTTACAGTAAATGTAAACCATATGAAAGGGAAGGAGACACCATAAATACGCTGAAAAGAAAACCAGTACAAACAAAGCACCTCTTATTTTTACAGAGCAGTTTCTCATCATGGTTTTTGCAATCACTTGTTATGCATCAGAGAGTTGGACAATGACTAGGGAGGATAGAAGGAGAATTGATGCCTTTGAGCTATGGTGCTGGAGAAGAGTATTGAATGTACCATGGACTGCCAAGAAAACAAACAAATTCATCCTAGAGAGGGTTAAACCAGGCTGCTCCTTGGAGGCAAGGATTCTGGGGCTTCGCCTGACATACTTTGGACATGTTGTAAGGAGAGACAGGTCTTTAGAGAGGGACATCATGCTGGGCAGAGTGGAGGGACAGCGCAGGAGGGGAAGACCCTCTATGAGGTGGATTGATCCAGTGACTGGGGTACTCGGGATGGGTGTGTCAGAGGCAATGAGATTGGCACAGGATAGAGCACGGTTTAGGGCTGTTGTACATAGGGTCGCTATGAGTCGCAAACGACTCGACGGCACATAACAACAACAACGAACAACAGTTTCTCATCAAGAACTAAGGGACTACTTCAAGCCAGTAAGAAATCAACAATCAGCCCAAGAGAAAAACAGGTGGAAGTATAAATGAGCAATTCAAAAGGTAAGAAACCTCAACAAGCAATAGGCATAAGAGGCAAGAGTAAGACTAATGTGGGATGTGGTGCAGGAGACCCGGATTAGCTGTCCTTAGGTGTCAGCAGCTGGTTGCAAATCCTGGTGATCGTGCGCACAGCCTCGCAAAACCCCGCCCAGTCCCGGGCATTGCCACAGTCTCCACCGCGCATAATTCCACTGATGCAGGCAATGCGCCAAGCCTTCTCAATGAGAAGATTCCTTTTCACGAATAAATAAACATTAGCTCCTTAAGTACAAATATTAGTGAGCATGAAAAAGAAGACCTATACTTTGTGAAAAGTAAACCATTTTGGCAAATTTATCTATCTGGCAAAAGGAAAGCTGAACATAATTTATGACCCAGCACCGCCGTGTTCTCAAGGGTTCTCTGGAGAAAATCTTACCCAGGTGCATAAAGAGAACCACCTGCATTCCTCCCTCACCTGCAGAGGGGACTCAAGTAAAAAAAAAAAAATCTAACTTAGTGAGAGAGCAACAAATAAATCATGATATTCCCTCCCTTCAACAAAACTCTGCACAACTGTTTCATGAGTGAACTGTAATTGCCTGTATCAGCATGGAGAACTCTGAAAGTCATTTAGGATCAAAGAAAAATTTGCCAAAGTACGTATAATATGGTAATTTTATGTGAGATTTTAGACACAGATAGTTGTATTAAATCTATGTTGTTGTTTGACGCCATTAAGTCAACTAAGACTGGTCTGATCCCTACAAATCACGGATCTGAACCTGACCCTATCTTGTGTCGTCCTCATGATCTCTGCCACTGCCCTCACTGTGTCCACCTAGCATGTTGAGGGTCTTCTTCTCTTTCACTGGCCGCTCACCTTTCTCAGCACGATGTCTATTCCCAAGGCCTGGCCCCTCCTGACAGCATGTCCAGAGGACGTGAGAAGAAGCTTCACATCCTTTCCTCTAAGGAGAGCCCTGGTTTCACTTTCTCCAAGACCAATTTGTTTCTTTTTTTTAGTAGTTTATGGGATATTCTACTCTGTACCACCACAGTTCAAAGGTCTTGATTCTGTATCTGTCCATATTCACACACAGTGTTAAAAGTAGTAAAGTCGAGGTGGGAGTCAGGCACACCAGTTTCAAAATATAAATGCATCTGGACGGGCAGTGACTCACAGAAATGTGTGAGCCGTTCAACAGAGAGGAACTGAGCATTCACAATGTACCATGAATTATTGTTCTGAGCTTAGGAAACGGCATCATGGGTTACGCTTTGGGTTCCTAAACAAAAGATCAGAAGGTCATTCTTCTGCAGGAGAAAGATTTATGGCCTCAGAAATGCACTGAAGACTTGTCACTCACTGGAACAGAATGGACAGCAGTGAGGTTTTGGGTGAAAAGAAGGACATTGATAGAGATTATATTCCAGGGCAGGATAGATGGATAAAACAATGAATAGGTAACGACACGGTGCAATATTCATAGAGACAGACACATCTTGGAGATACTGCAGTTTCAATTCCAGGTCTTCATAATAAAGCAAACATTGCAACACAGTGAGTCATCTGGATTTTTTGTTTCCCATCAAAGCATGACAATATGGCCCTGTCTTCTAGTCTCTCGAGGGTGCAACAGCACTAGGAGAAGTTTCCATTATTGTGAGAATGGCTAAAAGCTGACACTGTCACAAAGTGAGCATGTAGTGTTGGAGAAACGGTCCAGACCCCAGCTTTGTGTAAACTGCAGTATCTCTGAAGATACTAAACAGAGGTGTAGCTGTCAGAGGAAGCAAGGAGATCACACACGGCAATGCAGAGCGGTGGTGCTGGAGAGCTGGGCGATGACAGGCCTGGAGCTCTCTGCAAGGTGGGTACCCTGGAGCAGGAGTGTGAGGGGAGAGTGGGTAGCTGAGGCCAAGGTAGGCCGAGCACTGGGGTGAGGTGTGTCTCCAGTGGGTGGGACACCTGAGGGTGAGCGTACTGTGAGGCAGACCCGGAGTACATTTTGTACAGAGTTAAATTATCTGAGGGGAGGAAGACTCAACCTCTCCAGGGCATTTTCTTTCTTCACCTGGAAAGACGACAGAATATTAAAATGTGTTTGATGTCAGTGCTGGGTACATGGGGATCAGTAACTCCCAGCATGTGGGGAGATTTCCTTTTTAACGAGACTGACAGTGGAGTTAGCAAACAGTGACGTTTTCCCATCACAGCCGCTGACCCGGACTTAGAACACAGAACACACAGCTATGGGCAGGTGCATGACTTCTTTTTTAACCTCCTGTTGTGATTTGGGTGAAAGTTTGCAGAGCAAATTTGTTTTCTCTTCAGTAATTACTGCCCATTTTGTTTCATGAAATAGATTGGAACCCCTACAAGGTGGACCACTCTTCCCCCTTCTGCCTGATCCTTCTTCCTGGTGAGGGAAGTCTGAAGGGTCTTCTAGCTCAGAGAGAGGACGAGAAGGAGCCCTGTCACGACTGCTGGTGTCCTAGAGTCGGCAGTAAGGAGCCAGGGAAAGTGATGGAAACTCTACAAGCTTGCTCTTCCAGGCTGACAAACAAGACTGTATGATTCACCTTCTCCCTCCCAGATGCCAGGACCACAGCCCTGTGGATTCTGACTGTGGGTTCAACACTCCATCTATAGAACCCTGGTCAGTACACACTGATGTCCACACAAAGGAAGACAGTGCATCAGACGGACTGACCACCGTGTCACACGGCAGGCGGAGCTTTGCTGAGCTTCACTGCTCAAACAGTGAGTTTTCACAAAATGAAGCTTTGCAGCAAGCCTGCGCCCTCGTTTCTCCAACAGCACACACTTGCTCCCTCTGTGGTCTGGGTCACCTTTGTGGTCTTTCTCACAATACTTCAGGCTTTTCATGGTGCTACTGCACACTTCATAGATGCTGATGCTGCTGTTGTCAGATAATATCCAGACAGCTTCAATGCACAGCAACCCTTGTGTACAAGACCCTGCCAGTCTGTGCCATCCTTCCTGGCCTTGACCCAGGCGGAGCCACTGAGAATCCATATCTCGGCAGGCCTTCCTCTCCTTCACGGATTCTCTACTTCTCCAAGCATAAAGGACTGTAACAGGTCTGGTGGCCTGTTGTAAGGAGCTGCACTGCCATCCTAAAACACACAGTTCAAACCCACCAGCTGCTCCACAGGAGAAAGATGGGCAATCTCCTCCCATGCAATTTACTGCCTCTGAAAACCCCCGGGGGGGGGGGGAGGCGACTGTAAGTCAGTTCCAGCTCAACAGTACCCAACAACAACACAGCACAAACAACCTTAACACCCACTGGGTAACCGCACACCTCATGTGACTCACTTTCCTACTGCACCGGCTTTATCGCAGTGGTCTAAAGCCAGACCCCCAAAGTCTTCATGTGCCTAGGGTTCTAATCTGATGTCTTCAGGCAAGAACTTTCACCTCTTGGAGCCTTAGTCTTTGCATCTAGAACAACAGTACCGTTCTCACAGTGCTGCAGCTATGACTTGTCTGAATATTGCTCTTAACTCTGTACTCATTGTTGTTGACTGCCATCGAATCAAGCACGACTCACAACGACCCTATGAGTAAAAGGCCTGAAACCTTTCTATAACTGTCGTCATTTATCAAAGTTCATTGAGTTTCCAGAAGTATGTTCTTTAGAAGTGGATGCCACTCCTGCTTCCAAACAGTGTTGGTTATATAAATGAATAAATGTCAGCTACCAATACTGTTGTCATTGATGGCATGCATTGTTTACTGTAGGCAAAATCAAGTTCAATAAAAGAAGAAAATTAGGATTGTTCTGACCTAAGTAAGCCACAGAGGGCCCTGGAGGAAGTAGTTCATGTGGGATCATGCAACAACACTTTTATAGCAGAAATGACCCTGAACATGGGTGTGTGGTTCTGTTCAAAGTCTCTCATCACGTTCTTTAGCCTGAGAGGCATCACTTCTTCAGACAATGCAATGTATTTCTGAGGACACGTCATTGAAAGCACAATGACAAGCCCATGCACACCCACCAGGCTGCCCGCAGGTGAAGAGCTTGGTGACAACATGTGTTGATGATGGCAAGGGCAGTGGGACCTTGGTCAGTGCAAACTGATGGAACTACTGAGAAACGATTCTCAAGAGCAGTAGAAGCTGTAACAGCATTGGTCAAAGTAGCCTCCAGTTCATTCATTACTCTCTAGAATTTTTAAGTGACTGAGAACAAGAAATAAAAGACTTGACATGGGGGAAAGGAACCTTCAGGTTGGGGAAAAAGGTCTGGATCAGAGAGGCAGTAGAGTTACGCATGAAGAAAGATGAAGGAGAGAAAAACTGGAGACGTTTCCTGGTGCTTCCGGCAAAACTGGGAACACGAGAAATCAAAAGAACAGGGGCAGATGCTAACATCATCATCAAAGAACAAGAGATGAGCCCCGGCAAGGAAGGTGCCACAGTTAAGTCTAAAGACTCCAGATTTGTCCTTTCGCGTCACCTCTGACCGGTTGTCCAGGTTGTGCTCCCCCATGGTGGTTGAGGAAGCTTTCCCGAAGTCTACCATGCTGAAATGATCCAGTGTACAGCTACTCAATGTGCCTCCTTTGCAGCGTGTATTTGGGGAGCCAGCTGTACTGGGCAGTGGGGCTGGGCAGCTTCAGCCCTGTTGACACTCTGAGTGGGACCTTTCTTAGTTGTGAAGGACTGTCCCTCCCTTTCTCTTGATCAGTTTCTCAACTGTCAGTGATAAACTCCAGACTCTGCCTTCATCCCAGCCTCTGAGGCTCCATGCCCCACCCCTTTCCTGGGACATAATACCAAATTCAAGACTGTGAAAAATCAGCCCAAGTCACTCTATCATCTTCCATTCCTAGGGTTGATCTCATTTGTTTTTAAGAAATTGGCATTGAAGACTCTTATTACTCAGGAGTCAGAAAGGGACAAGAAAGGATAATAAAAGCAGCAGTATCCAGGAAAGATGAGGCGAGTACTCCTGGTGGTAAGAAGCTGCACTGCAATCCCAAAGGCACGCAGGGTCCACCAGCTGCTCCCACGCGATCTACTACCTCTGAAAACCTACTGGAGGGCCAGCTGGCAGTCAGCCCAACCCGAGGGTCCCCGACAACTGTTACATTGAGAGAATTACAATTGTGTCACAAGACACAGTGTGTGCAAACTGTTGAATTGAAAAATATTTTCTAAACATTTTCACACAAATAAAAAGTCAGAAACAAAATAGTTATTATCATTAATATATTTGGTAGAGGGTTGACAGGCAAAGCTCAGTACTCAATCCGTTTTATACACCCTTCCTTCCTTCCTTCTCTCCCTCCCTCCCTTCCTTCCTCCCAAAAGGTCTTACTTGCATTCTTGACCTTCTTTTTGTATGACCAAAATTAGTTCTTTCCTTTAGTGTCATTTTAAGTTTAAAAAGAGACTCTTGGTGTTGCAATTTAAAAGGCAAAGCCCTTCGAAGGCTCACTCCTGACTCCTACAGCTATTTCAAGTCTCTCCACGTCAGCAAATTGGTCAGCACTGGAAACCAGCCCTCAGTTAACTAGTAAGCTGTAGGCAGATGCATCAAACTGGAATGTGAAGCACCATCTGCCTGCTGTTCCCGGGAAATCATGCTCAAAGGGACCATCTCAGGGTTGACTCAAGGAAAGGGAAGATCTTTGAAGATGACGTGACCACAAAGAGCTGGAAGGAAGCTGCCTGCATCCAGCAGCCTCGGGATCACCTTCCCCCTTCCTTCTGAAGCAGCGGCCTGTGCTGTGAGCGAGGACTGTCCCCAGGTCAGCCGCTCACAGCTGTGCATGTGTCCCTTCTCGCCTGTTACAACTGTGTCCCTCAGAATCTCTGATCCTGCAAAGAATGACTCAGTCAGCTCTATCTCCAGATCCAGTGGGAGCTCCCAGGGCACAGTCACTGGCTGAGTGATGCAGGGGTCAGTCCTGGTGAAAGTCAAGTGTGCCCTCGGCAGATATAGCACTGTTCTAACTTGGACGAGACCTCTCTCTGTGGTTGTCTAGTTCCAGGCTGATACACCACAGTTCCGTTCACTCAGCACTTTTACGTTCATTGTAAGAAGAGCAGAAGTTACAAGAGAAGTCTACTTAGTGCTGCTCTCAGGAGAAAGCCTAGAGGGATAAAGGGGTTCTGAACACCAGTCAGAGCTCTGCAGCATCACGACCCATCACTGGCCAAAGAGCAAGGCAGTGCCCACTCCCCACAGGGGCAGACACAGCTGCTACAGCAGCCAACACCGCTGCCACCAGGACCAGGGATTGTTTGTTAGGAGTACACAAGGCTGAGGCTGACCTTCCATGCATCGGCACAAAGCCTTGCCCTTCACCTCGCCTTCACCTCTGGTTCCAGCATCAGGGAATCAGGAGATGTGTTACACTGGGCAAGTCAACTGTCAAGGACCCCCCCAAGATGATGAATAGCAATGATGTCAGTTTGAAGACTAAAGTCTGCCTGATTCAGGTAATGGTCTTCTCAATCACCTGCAACACATCAGAGGGCTGGACAATAAATGATGACAGAAGAATCATCGATGCCTTTGAGTTGAGGTGCTGAAGAAGAGTGCTGAATATCCCAAGGACTGACAAAAGAACAAACAGGTATCATTTGGGAAAGGTGCAGCCAAAGTGTTCCTTAAGGCAAAGATGATGATGCTTTTCTATCATGCTTTGAACATGCAGCGAGGCAAAGCTCTGATTCCTTGGAAAGGGACCTCGTGCTTGGAAGACTGAGGGCCACTTAGGGAAAAGAAGACCCCCAACAAGACAGGCATGATGACAGAGATGATGAGAACAGCACAGGATAGGACAGGGGTCAGGCCAACTGTTCACACGGTTGCTATGAACCATACTTATCTCAACAGCAGCTGACAGCATCACCTCCTAGGAGCTCATCCCAAGATGCTGAAAAGAGGGGAGTGTGAAGGTGACAGTGCCAGGCTACCTGTGAGAACATGACGGCTGAGGCCATCAGAGGCTCTTCCCCTGAGGGGCACTGTCCAGCATGGCAAGGCCACCTGCTCCTTGCATATTCCAGAGGCAGCTGTGTCTGCTGGGAGAAGTACCACAGAACCAGAACCACCAGGACAGTCAGAACAGAGCCCACGTCCCCACAGCTGATGTGAGGAAAAGCAGGAGAGATCTGGGAAAGAGCAGGAATGACCAGTGCTGTTACCACCAAAACAAACCCACTGCTGAGAGCTGACTTCAATTCACTGCAGTGCCGTGAATGCACAACCGTCCATTGGGCAGCCCACGCTCTGATAGTTCCGGAAACAGACTGCCACGTCCTCCTCTCCTGGACCTGCTGGTAGGGTTGAACCATTGACCTGTTGGTCAGCAATGCAGAGTTAGTTAACCACTGCACCGCCAGACCTCCTTACTGTCACTTTTTTTTTACCATCAAGTTGAAATTGACCCATAGCTGACCCTCCAGTGGGTTTTCAGAGGCTGTTAATCTCACAGGAGGAGAGTCTGTGGAGCAGCTGGTGGATTCAAACTGCATGCCTACTAGGCCACCACGGTTTATTTCCCAGAACCTCAGGAACCAGGTTCACAGGGAAAAAGGAAAGGACCAGAAGGGATTAACTCCAGAGCAGCGGGCTCCCGTTCCATATGATTCATTGACTGTCTTTTATTTATTTTCCCCTGAAAAGAAAGGCACAAATTTTAAAATTGCCAATGTTCTAATTTATATTTATCCTAACACTTTTTCTTCATAAGCAAAGTTTAAATTTCATTCCCCTAAACTCACAAAATACAGTGTTTGTGAAGTTCTAATCCAAGAAGTCAACTCAACCAGCACGTCAGTGAACCCAGTGTGTAACTGTTACTATTTGTGTTGATTATTTCTGCCTGCTTCCTCTGTAATTCCCATCTCTGCCCCAAAATCGTGCGGCGGCCTCCGTCACGGGACTGGCTACCCCGAGTCACAGAGCTTCGTCCCCGTGGACGTCCTTGCCCATCCTGCTTGCCGAGTCCCCAAGGGTTCAGCCAACTTCTGAGTTCAAAATAGTTCAAAATGTTTTTGCAAATACTTAACACCAAACTATGGTCATTGTGATTAAGAGAGCCAGTGAAGACTGAAATTTAAGCTGCACTGAAGGTATTAGCAAAAAATAAGACAACATTTTTTTTCCTTTAAGATGAGGCAACACTATTTACTACAAAAAATCAGAATATCCAAATGATCTCTGTCTTCTAGAGAAATTCCAAGATGTGTTTATAACATGAAAATTTGCTAAAATACAGCTCTTCTCGAGGGGTAAATATTAGAGGTCAGAGCGAGGCTTGAGTGCTGCCTGAATAACTGTGTCTGCCACCTAAGCCATTTTTCAGAAACAACCCAGAAGCAAACTATATTGGGGGAAAAGCAAAAAATATTTGGGCCAGAGTTCACTATCCATATCTGTCTAAACTCCTAACTTCAAAACAACGCAGAGAAACTGGTTAAAATAGGAGTTCATTCTTTTGATCAAAGTTTCTATAGAAGAGTCACACAATGGATGGTATTCGACAGCTCTCAGGAGTAATGATTTGGAAAATTACTATGTAACTTGGAGAGACTGGAGAGCATTATGTTGAGTGAACTAACTTAGTTTCCTAAGGACAAACACTGCATAAGACTATTATTATAAAAATAGGAGGGTAACTAGTAAAACCTGAGTGAAGGTCCAAGGGGGGAAGAGGTGGGACCAGAGAGGTAAGGATGGGTAGGGGAAATCAAAGGGTCACACGACTTAGTGGGTGGAGGGAGGGGGTAAAAGAAATAAGAGCGATCCAGTGGGGACCTGAAAAGACAGTATATGGTGGGCATAGTCCAATGGTGATTAATTATATTAAATGCAATGTATGAGAATGTTTGTATAAAATATAATGTCGATGGAGGAAAGTGGGGGGGAATCTGCATTTTTTAAAAAACTTTTTTTTATTTTAATGGAAGTTTACAGAGACTTTGAATTTCCATTCATCGTTGCACTCTCTCCCTGCCCACCCCTCCCCCTCAATTCACGTCTCTCTTTGAAAAGTAAAAGAAAAAAATATTTCATTGTTATGCAATCCCTCCCCCTAAGTCTACTCCATTATATTATCTTCATTCTGGACTCCTGTCATAATAATATCTAATCATATATTGCTTTTAAACTGTTCTCTCCCTCATCTGTGTCAATGCAGTGTACATTATTTATCCCATCTTTCTCAGTCTCCCCCCAACCCTTGTATCAATCCTCTTTTATAACAGTGAAATTATGCAGTATTTTTCTTTTTGTGACTGAGATATTTCACTCATCATAATGTCCTCCAGGGTCATCCATTTTGTGTAATATTTCATGAATTCTTTGTTTTTCAATGCTGCATAGTATTCCATTGTGTGAATATACCAGAGCTTCTCTATCCATTCGTTTGTTTGATGGGTACTTGGGTTGTTTCCAACTCTTTCCTATTGTGAACAAAGAGCCTCAATAAACATGGGTGTGCATATATCTGTTTGA